>NC_034192.2:64196679-64251410 GCF_002021735.2 Oncorhynchus kisutch
GTTCCATCACGTCCTTACAGCTTCTGCCAGCAGGAGGGAGGCAGGGGAAGGAGGGAGAAAGCTCTCCTCCTCCTCCTCCTCCTCCTCCTCTCCTCCTCCTCCTCCTCCTCCCCTCTCTGCCTTGCTCCTGCCTGAACCGGTACTAGATGAAGAAGGATGAGACAGTGATGTCATCAATCTCCAAGTACAGTATTTATAGGAAGTAGATTGTGTATCGGCTGGTCGGTTGGACGGGGAGGCTTAGAAATAGAAATGAATGGAAGGGAGCCAGGATGTAGTAGATGGACGGAAAGCAGAGAGGAGGCATAGGCATCTTTGATGGAAGAGAATAGCCTATTGCAGGGTATTTAAATCTGACCCTACGAGGTCCAGATTAGTGCTGCTTTTCTCTTCAACCTGATCCTTAATTACCATCATAAGAACCGTTTTGGGAATAAAGGGAGGCAAGAAGGGTTCATTAGAAGGCAAGAAGGGTCATTAGAAGGCAAGAAGGGTTCATTGGACGGCAAGTAAGGGTTCATTAGAAGGCAAGAAGGGTTCATTAGAAGGCAAGAAAGAGGGTTCATTAGAGGCAAGAAGGGTTCATTAGGAGGCAAGAAGGGTTCAGTGGACGGCAAAGAAGGGTCATTAGAAGGCAAGAAGGGTTCATTAGAAGGCAAGAAGGGTTCATTAGAAGGCAAGAAGGGTTCATTAGAAGGCAAGAAGGGTTCATTAGAAGGCAAGAAGGGTTCATTGGACGGCAAGAAGGGTTCATTAGAAGGCAAGAAGGGTTCATTAGAAGGCAAGAAGGGTTCATTAGAAGGCAAGAAGGGTTCACTGGAAGGCAAGAAGGGTTCACTGGAAGGCAAGAAGGGTTCACTGGAAGGCAAGAAGGGTTCATTAGGAGGCAAGAAGGGTTCATTAGAAGGCAAGAAGGGTTCATTAGAAGGCAAGAAGGGTTCATTAGAAGGCAAGAAGGGTTCATTAGAAGGCAAGAAGGGTTCATTAGAAGGCAAGAAGGGTTCATTAGAAGGCAAGAAGGGTTCATTGGGAGGCAAGAAGGGTTCATAAAATATACGTTTTTGGTTACTATATGATTCCATGTGTGTTATTTCATAGTTTTGATGTATTCACTATTATTCTACAATGTAGAACATTTTCTGTTTAGCACCTTTTATTTCTAAGAGTATAGAATGGACCACACAAGAGTGGTCCTGAGCTCACGTCAATAGTTACACAGGTAATCTAACCGTTACAGAAATCAGGAATGCAGACAGGCTCTATCTGAGCTACTGTGTTTCGACACACCACACCACGTTTACTGACCAGAAAATGATATTATTATTATTATTTATTATTTATTTTTATGACAAAACAGCTCACCACATTAAATAGAAGAAAACCAGCTCAGTCAAGCTGGGGGTGTTGTAACTATAAAAGCACAGCTTGGTTTCATGTAATAATAAAAACAACTTGAAAAGAGAGGCATAATGGGATAATGTCTTACTGTGGTGTGTGAATAATCCAATACATTAACTTGAATGTGGTTTAAATCACATTATTGTGGAAGCACCTCCTCTAGTACATAGTTTGAAGTAGCTACTGTAGTAGGTCAAAGCTGTGTGCTGGTAAAACTTGGTCGAGCATTGGGTGGAATAGGCATTGTGGAGCTCTTTCCTTTCTTTTTCGGCTTCAGACTAATGCCTATTTCTCACTTACAATGTAGAGTTTTTTTGTATTTATTTAATCATATAATAGCACTGAGCTTTCTAAGAAAACACAAATGTCGACGTTTAGTATCTGTTTACATATAGTTTATATATATTTTAGAGACTATTTATACATAAAATGTGTGTAAAACCCTTATAAACTGAATTTATAATTATATGACAATATTTGAGGTTGACAATAATTACATTACACAATATCTCATGGTGTACAACTTATGGTGTAATCATAACATACAGGAACTTAAGTCCTTCTGCTCACCCGACCTAGAATTTTATAATCAAATGCCGGCCATATTACCTCCCAAGAGAATTCTCGTCAGTTATCATCACAGCTGTGTATATACCCCTCAAGCAGACACCAAGATGGCCCTCAATGAACTTGATTGGACTCTATGTAAACTGGAAACCATATATCCTGAGGCTGCATTTGATTTATTTATTTAACTTGGCAAGTCAGTTAAGAACAAATTCTGATTTACAATGACGGCCTAGGAACAGTGGGTTAAAACCTTTTACGACTAGGGGGCGATATTTCAATTTCTGGATGAAAAACGTTCCCGTTTTAAACATGATATTTTGTCACGAAAAGATGCTCGACTATGCATATAATTGACAGCTTTGGAAAGAAAACACTCTGGCGTTTCCAAAACTGCAAAGATATTGTCTGTGAGTGCAACAGAACTGATGTTACAGGTGAAACCCAGATAAAAACCAATCAGGAAGTGCTGCATTTTTTGAAACCGCCTCATGCCAATGACTCCTTATATGGCTGTGAATGAGCTACGAATGAGTTTACGTTTTCCACGTATTCCCCAGGGCATCTACAGCATTGTGACATCTTTTTTACGCATGTCTGTTGAAGAATAGCCGTAAGGGACCACATTTAGCAAGTGGTCACCTGATGTCTCCCACAGAAAATCTTGCGTAAAATACTGAGGTAGCCATTTTTCCAATCGCTTCTTATGAGAAACCAATTGCCTCGACGGATATATTATCGAATATATATGTTAAAAACACCTTGAGGATGGATCCTAAACAACGTTTGCAATGTTTCTGTCGATATTATGGAGCTAATTTTGAAAAAAGTTCGGAGTTGTAGTGATAGCATTTTCCAGTCGATTTCTCAGCCAAGCATAATGAACAAATGGGAGCTATTTCGCCTACAAAAATAATATTTTTTGAAAAAAGGAATATTTGCTATCTAAGTGAAAACATCCGAAGTTCTGCAAAGGTAAATGATTTAATTTGATTGCTTTTCTTATTTTCGTGACTTACACAAATGCTTGTCTAGCGTTGGCTGTAACGCATATTTTGAAAATCTGAGATGACAGTGTGATTAACAAAAGGCAAAAAAAGCTGTGTCTCAATATATTTCATTTGAGATTTTCATGAATAGGAAAATGTTCTAGGGGTATTTATGTCCGCTGCGTTATGCTAATTCGTTTGAGGCTATGATTACGCTCCCGGATCCAGGATTGCTAGTCACAAGAAGGTTTTACTGCCTTGTTCAGATAGATTTTTACCTTGTCAGCTTGGGGATTTGATCTAGCAAACTTTCAGTTACTGGCCCAATGCTCTAACCACAAGGCTACCTGCCACTCATTTATTGTAGCTGGGGATTTTAACAAAGCCAATTTGGCTACCTAAAGAGAGAGAGAGCCCACATTTGGCTACCTAGCAAAAAAGGCTACCTAAATTCTACCAGCATATTGATTGCACTACGCGCGGGCGTAATGCACTGGATCACTGCTACTCTAACTTCGCGATGAATACAAAGTCCTTCCCCGCCCTCCCTTTGGAAAATCCGACCACGACGCCATCTTGCTCCTACCGTTTTACAGGCAGAAACTCAAACAGGATGTACCAGTGACTAGAACCATTCAACGCTGGTCTGACCAATCAGAATCCACGCCTCATGATTGTTTTGATCATGCGGACACAGATATATTTTCCTGTCAGCCGCAGATAACAACACACGGACTCTGTGAGTGTGTTTATAAAGAAGTGCATCGGAGATGTTGCACCCACTGTGACTATTAAAACCCGAACCAGAAACCGTGGATGGAAACCATGGCAACATTCGTGCAAAACTGAAAGCGCGAACCAACGCATTTAATCATGAAAAGAGGTCTGGGAATATGGCTGAACATAAACAGTGTAGTTATTCCCTCCGCAAGGCAATCAAACAAGTGAAATGCCGGTACAGGGACATGGTGAAGTCGCAATTCAACGGCTCAGACACGAGATGTATGTGGCAGGATCTACAGGAAATCAAGGACATCACAAACACACCCCACAGAGCCCCAGGACAGCAGCACAATTTGACCCAACCAAATCATGAGAAAACAAAAAAGAGAATTCTTAATTAACAAAAAAACAGAGCAAACTAGAATGCTGTTTGGCCCTAAACAGAGAGTACACAGTGGCACAATACCTGACCACTGTGACTGACCCTAAATTTAGGAAATATTTGACAGGCTATGTGCTCACATGCCCACAAAATGAGGTGGAAACTGAGGTGCACTTCATGACCTCCTGCCAAATGTTTGACCATATTAGAGACACATATTTCCCTCAGATTACACAGATCCACAAAGAATTCGATGACAAATCCAATTTTGATATTTGTTTATCTGTTGGGTGAAATACCACAGTGTGCCATCACAACAAGAAAAGGGACCAACACCAGTGTAAATCCAACCTATATTTATGTTTATCGTTACAACACTGTAGCAAGACATAATATGACATTTGTAACGTCTTTATTATCTTAGAACAGTTGTGAGTGAAATGTTTACTGTTAATTAATATATTTTTTTGTTCATTATCTATTTCACTTGCTTGGGCAATGATAAACATATGTTTCCCATTGACAATAAAGCCCCTTAAATTGAAATTGAAATTGATACATACAGGCCAAAATGAAGGAAACACATGAGTCAAATGAGGGTTGTATCATTGTGTGGTGTTCTTCCCTGGCATGGTTTAGGTCGACTGAACCCCATGGGAAAAGCCAGTATATACACAGACATTCTGAGTGATCACCTTCAACAAGCTTCAATTAGTCAGGGCTATAAGGACTGTAAGGTATCGAAAGCTTGCCCTTTGGAACGGATGTCCTTTGGTGTGGTGGATCGTTCTTGATATACACGGGACTGTGAAAAACACAGCAGCGTTGTAGTTTCTTGCAGACACAAACACAAACCGCTGCGCCTGGCACTTACTACTACCCCGTTCCAAATGCACTTCAATCTTCTGTAATGCCCATTGACCCTCTGAACGGCACACGATCGCAATACATGTCTCAATTATCTCAAGGTTTAAAAATCCTTCTTTAACCAGGTCTCCTCCCCCTTCATCTACACTGATTAAAATAGATTTAACAAGTGACATCAATAAGGGATCATAGCTTTCACCTGGATTCACCTGGTCAGTCTAAGTCATGGAAAGAGCAGGTGTTCCTAATGTTTTGTACACTCAGTGTAGTGCACTACTTTTGACCAGAGCCCTATGTGCCCTGGTCAAAGTAGTCCACTACAAAGGGAATAGTGTGCTCTTTGGGATGCAACCCTGTGTAACCTAGCGCATTGGAACAGGTACAACTGCATTGTTCTAGCGTAAAAGGCACTATTACATCACAGTGCACAATCACAATATAGCCTACGTTTTATAGGATAATTATAGATATTATAAAACCACTGGAGAGTAGAATCATTGTTCACATTCTTCCTGACACACTGGGGAATCTGTTTAACAGGGTACCTTGTATAGCCGGGTTTCTTAAACTATGGGTCGGGACCTAAAGTGGGTCCTGGGCATGTGATCGGTGGGTTATGAGGATACATCTATAATTACACTATTTCTTCTTCAGTTAGGTCTCTAGCTTGTACAGAAACTGTGTTACACCAGCTTTTTTTTTTTACAAAGGAGACAGCAGTATAGAGCACGTTGTCACAGACTCTTACAAAGGATTCAACAGTACACAGGAAGTTATCACAGACTCTTACGAAGGATACAACAGTACACAGGAAGTTATCACAGACTCTTACGAAGGATACAACAGTACACAGGAAGTTATCACAGACTCTTACGAAGGATACAACAGTACACAGGAAGTTATCACAGACTCTTACGAAGAATACAACAGTACACAGGAAGTTATCACAGACTCTTACGAAGGATACAACAGTACACAGGAAGTTATCACAGACTCTTACGAAGGATACAACAGTACACAGGAAGTTATCACAGACTCTTACGAAGGATACAACAGTACACAGGAAGTTATCACAGACTCTTACGAAGGATACAACAGTACACAGGAAGTGCTAGTTAGTGGTTGAGAACTAATGCCCATTCCAGTCCACTCACAGATCAAAACACAGAAATAAGTCCTGTTGTTGAGGGACTGGTAGTGGACGTACCACAGCAGCACGAGTCTGCCAAAATAACACACCCAATCAGCATGAGAGTCTCAGGATGTGTCCCACCCAATCAGCATGAGAGTCTCAGGATGTGTCCCACCCAATCAGCATGAGAGT
Source organism: Oncorhynchus kisutch (assembly GCF_002021735.2). Classification (NCBI taxonomy): domain Eukaryota; kingdom Metazoa; phylum Chordata; class Actinopteri; order Salmoniformes; family Salmonidae; genus Oncorhynchus; species Oncorhynchus kisutch. The sequence goes on from NC_034192.2 coordinate 64,202,930, forward strand.
CTCAGGATGTGTCCCACCCAATCAGCATGAGAGCCTCAGGATGTGTCCCACACAATAGGCATGAGAGTCTCAGGATGTGTCCCACCCAATCAGCATGAGAGTCTCAGGATGTGTCCCACATGGCCTCCTATTTCCTATATGTTCCCTGGTCAAAAGTAGTGCACTATTTAGGGAATAGGGTCCCATTTGGTACACAGTCTATGCTTCTAGATGGCGTACTGATGAAGAAGATACATGCTTCTGTCCTTTAGTTGTGAGGGGAAGGAGGAGAAATATCAGATCGCATTAACTGGTAACTGATTTCCATTGTCCATGAATAATTTACTTTACCATTTTGGTCGGTTTTGGAAAAAAATTGTAATTTTCTCAACAGAGAGGGGATCCACAGAGAGGGGATCCACAGAGAGGGGATCCACAGAGACTGGATCCACAGAGAGGGGATCCACATAGACTGGATCCACAGAGACTGGATCCACAGAGACTGGATCCACAGAGACCGGATCCACAGAGAGGGGATCAACAGAGAGGGGATCCACAGAGAGGGGATCCACAGAGAGGGGATCCACATAGAGGGGATCCACAGAGACTGGATCCACAGAGAGGGGATCCACAGAGACTGGATCCACAGAGAGGGGATCCACAGAGACTGGATCCACAGAGACTGGATCCACAGAGAGGGGATCCACAGAGAGGGGATCCACGTACATATATAGCACCCCACTGCCTAGATAGTGCACCACGTAGGGTTCTGGTCTACAGTAGTGCACTATATATGGAATAGGGTTCTGGTCTACAGTAGTGCACTATATATGGAATAGGGCTCTGGTCTAAAGTAGTGCACTATATAGGGAATAGGGTTCTGGTCTAAAGTAGTGCACTATGAAGGGAATAGTGTTCTGGTCTACAGTAGTGCACTATGAAGGGAATAGGCCACCATTTTGGAGACAGACAATGTGAGCGAGGAGCATCTCTACCTCAGCAGTTGGTTTATCTGCCAGATGAAACATGTCTCTGATTCTCTAAAGCCACTTCATACTCTCTCCTGGAGACGTTCTAACAGTCAGGTGGCTCAAATCTCTTTGCCAACCGGCTGGGTTTTTGGTCTTGGATATGAACAGTACAGAAAGCCTCTTCAGTCCAAAGACTCCGTCGTTTGTTGTCTTTCTTCGTCGAAGCCGGATAAATATCTGTGCGTTTGTCTATTTACCCTATTTTATTTGACAGACACGTTGCGATATCGAGGGGGAAAAAACTAAGCGATCAATAGGACATTACAATGATATATTTTACAACATGGGGACTGGATGCTGAGACAGACCAGATACAACTTCAATTGGCACTGAGGTGTGAAGTGAGAGGTGTCGAGGCCTTTGGGCCCAGCAAGTGGCAGGAGTCTTTGAGGCCCCCTTTGAAGCCCCCTCCCGCTGTTCAGAGACCACTGGCATTTCTACAAGACGTCTGGCTCCACAAATAAAGGCTTCTTCCAAGTGGGTGTGACACCCACCACACTCACCCCTCTCTGTTCTCTCTCTGTCTGGTACAGGTACCTCTACCACACTCACCCCTCTCTCCCTGGCCTGTCTCTCTCTGTCTGGTACAGGTACCTCCACCACACTCACCCCTCTCTCCCTGGCCTGTCTCCCCCTGTCTGGTACAGGTACCTCTACCACACTCACCCCTCTCTCCCTGGCCTGTCTCCCCCTGTCTGGTACAGGTACCTCCACTACACTCCCCCCTCTCTCCCTGGCCTGTCTCCCCCTTTCTGGTACAGGTACCTCCACCACACTCACCCCTCTCTCCCTGGTCTGTCTCCCCCTGTCTGGTACAGGTACCTCCACCACACTCACCCCTCTCTCCCTGGCCTGTCTGGTACAGGTACCCCCACCACACTCACCCCTCTCTCTCTGTCTGGTACAGGTACCTCCACCACACTCACCCCTCTCTCCCTGGCCTGTCTGGTACAGGTACCCCCACCACACTCACCCCTCTCTCCCTGTCTGGTACAGGTACCCCCACCACACTCACCCCTCTCTCCCTGGTCTGTCTCCCCCTGTCTGGTACAGGTACCCCCACCAAACTCACCCCTCTCTCCCTGGTCTGTCTCCCCCTGTCTGGTACAGGTACCCCCACCACACTCACCCCTCTCTCCCTGGTCTGTCTCCCCCTGTCTGGTACAGGTACCCCCACCACACTCCCCCCTCCCCCCCTGTCTGGTACAGGTACCTCCACCACACTCACCCCTCTCCCCCTGTCTGGTACAGGTACCCCCACCACACTCCCCACTCTCCCCCTGTCTGGTACAGGTACCCCCACCACACTCCCCACTCTCCCCCTGTCTGGTACAGGTACCCCCACCACACTCACCCCTCTCTCCCTGTCTGGTACAGGTACCTCCACCACACTCACCCCTCTCTCCCTGGTCTGTCTCCCCCTGTCTGGTAAAGGTACCCCCACCACACTCCCCCCTCTCTCCCTGGCCTGTCTGGTACAGGTACCCCCACCACACTCCCCCCTCTCTCCCTGGCCTGTCTGGTACAGGTACCTACACCACACTCACCCCTCTCTCCCTGGTCTGTCTCCCCCTGTCTGGTACAGGTACCCCCACCACACTCACCCCTCTCTCCCTGTCTGGTACAGGTACCCCCACCACACTCACCCCTCTCTCCCTGGCCTGTCTGGTACAGGTACCCCCTCCACACTCACCCCTCTCTACCTGTCTGGTACAGGTACCTCCACCACACTCACCCCTCTCCCCCTGTCTGGTACAGGTACCCCCACCACACTCCCCACTCTCCCCCTGTCTGGTACAGGTACCCCCACCACACTCCCCACTCTCCCCCTGTCTGGTACAGGTACCCCCACCACACTCACCCCTCTCTCCCTGTCTGGTACAGGTACCTCCACCACACTCACCCCTCTCTCCCTGTCTGGTACAGGTACCTCCACCACACTCACCCCTCTCTCCCTGGTCTGTCTCCCCCTGTCTGGTAAAGGTACCCCCACCACACTCCCCCCTCTCTCCCTGGCCTGTCTGGTACAGGTACCCCCACCACACTCCCCCCTCTCTCCCTGGCCTGTCTGGTACAGGTACCTACACCATACTCACCCCTCTCTCCCTGGTCTGTCTCCCCCTGTCTGGTACAGGTACCCCCACCACACTCACCCCTCTCTCCCTGTCTGGTACAGGTACCCCCACCACACTCACCCCTCTCTCCCTGGCCTGTCTGGTACAGGTACCCCCTCCACACTCACCCCTCTCTACCTGTCTGGTACAGGTACCTCCACCACACTCCCCCCTCTCTCCCTGGCCTGTCTGGTACAGGTACCCCCCCCACACTCACCCCTCTCTCCCTGTCTGGTACAGGTACCCCCACCACACTCCCCCCTCTCTCCCGAGCTTTCCCTCGCCTCCAGCACACACACTGTAGGGGCGAGTGACCTCTGAACTTAAAATGGCCCCAAGTCATTATATATTAAAACAATTATTGTGTATATAGCTATTTTGCAATTTGCCTCATGACTCCTGTATGCTTTGTTGGTTACCGTGGGACAGATGTGTGTTTGTTCCCACACTCGGGACTCTGACTATCTAAAAACTAAAAACATTTCTCATAAGAAACTAGCTCCCTGGTATACAGAAAATACCCGAGCTCTGAAGCTGAAGGAAGCTTCCAGAAAACTGGAACAGAAATGGTGCTCCAACAAACTGGAAGTCTTCCGACTAGCTTGGAAAGACAGTACCGTGCAGTATCGAAGAGCCCTTACTGCTGCTCGATCATCCTATTTTACCAACCTAATTGAGGAAAATAAGAACAATCCGAAATGTGTTTTTGATACTGTCGCAAAGCTAACTAAAAAGCAGCATTCCCCAAGAGAGGATGGCTTTCACTTCAGCAGTGATAAATTCATGAACTTCTTTGAGGAAAAGATCATGATCATTAGAAAGCAAATGACGGACTCCTCTTTAAATCTGTATATTCCTCCAAAGCTCAGTTGTCCTGAGTCTGCACAACTCTGCCAGGACCTAGGATCAAGAGAGACACTCAAGTGTTTTAGTATTATATCTCTTGACACGATGAAAATAATCATGGTCTCTAAACCTTCAAGCTGCATACTGGACCCTATTCCAACTAAACTACTGAAAGAGCTGCTTCCTGTGCTTGGCCCTCCTATGTTGAACATAATAAACGTCTCTCTATCCACCGGATGTGTACCAAACTCACTAAAAGTGGCAGTAATAAAGCCTCTCTTGAAAAAGCCAAACCTTGATCCAGAAAATCTAAAAAACTATCGGCCGATATCGAATCTCCCATTCCTCTCAAAACTCACTGCCTTCCTGAAGACAAACAATGTATACAAAATGCTTCAGTCTGGTTTTAGACCCCATCATAGCACTGAGTCTGCAATTGTGAAGCTGGTAAATTACCTTTTAATGGAGTCAGACTGAGGCTCTGCATCTGTTCTCATGCTCCTAGACCTTAGTGCTGCTTTTGATAGACATTCTTCAAAGGACTCGGTTTGGCAACACGGCCTTCCATCTACCACCAACCTACGGAAGCGCAGCTCATAGTACATTTTCCAAATGGGCGGTAATTTAGAATGCATAAGATACTTTATTTACGATAGCACAGCTTCTTCCTTTGGTCCTCATTCTTCCCGCTCTTTCACTCAAACCCAGCCCCTTTTCTTTTGTGAAACAAGCTGTCATATCTGTTCCGCCCGCAAGGGACGTTTTCCTTTATGACGTAATTTGTAATCAAGTTATGATTTAATTATGTGTATGTGTAATTCTGTGTGATTAGTTAGGCATTTAGTAAATAAATAATTAAACCCAATTTTGTATTGCTGATTCAACTTGTTAGCCAGGGTTCGTGAAGATACCCAAGAATTTACAACTTTCAGATGAGACTGAATTAAGGTGACGATTAATATTGACGTGAAATATTACTAGGGCTTTAAGAGTTTATTCGGAAGATAACAACTCTATAAATATTATTTTGTGGTGCCCTGACCCTCTAGTTAATTACATTTACATGATTAGCTCAATCAGGTAATATTAATTACAGAGAAATAATTTTATAGAATAGCATGTCATATCACTTAATCCGGCATAGACACGACATGTGATAGGTGGTGCAGTTATGTGTGTCTGATGGCAGTGTATTCCAGACATGGGGAAAGCGGATTTACTAAAGGTGCTTTTCCTTAAGGGAACTATACAGTCACCTCTCATGGCAGACCTTGTGGATCTTGGGTTTTCTGTTTAACAAAAATACTGAGTGGAGGGGGAGGAGCCAGGCCATTTAGGATCTTGAATACAAGACATGCATCGGTGTATTGCACAAGATTTTCCCAACTCAGGAGCTCATGCTTTCTGAGGATGTAACAGTGATGATGGATATTGGGCTTCCTATCAAGCACTTTGAGAGCCTGTTTGTAGACAGACTGAATGGGTTTTAATGTTGTTTTAATGTTGTACAGCAAGCCTGGGCCCAACCAGTCAAGCAGTATGCTAAGTGAGGGAGAATGTCTATAGTATTCTCTCTAGTAGGCAATCTGGTTTCCGCTCTGGGTTATGGATGTGTCACTGATTCAGATGACCATCCTACCCATGCTAGATTACGGAGATGTAATTTATAGATCGGCAGGTAAGGGTGCTCTCGAAGCGGCTAGATGTTCTTTACCATTTGGCCATCAGATTTTCCACCAATGCTCCTTATAGGACACATCACTGCACTCTATACTCCTCTGTCAACTGGTCATCTCTGTATACCCGTCGCAAGACCCACTGGTTGATGCTTATTTATAAAACCCTCTTAGGCGCTCTCCCCCCTATCTGAGATATCTACTGCAGCCCTCATCCTCCACATACAACACCCGTTCTGCCAGTCACCTTCTGTTAAAGGTCCCCAAAGCACACACATCCCTGGGTCACTCCTCTTTTCAGCTCGCTGCAGCTAGCGACTGGAACGAGCTGCAACAAACACTCAAACTGGACAGTTTGATCTGAATCTCTTCATTCAAAGACTCAATCAGGACACTCTTACTGACAGTTGTGGCTGCTTTGTGTGATGTATTGTTGTCTCTACCTTCTTGCCCTTTGTGCTGTTGTCTGTCCAATAGTTTGTACCATGTTTTGTGTTTCTACCATGTTGTTGTGCTACCGTGTTGTGTTGCTACCATGTTGTGTTGCTACCGTGTTGTGATGCTACCATGTTGTGATGCTACCATGTTGTGTTGCTACCGTGTTGTGTTGCTACCATGTTGTTGTGCTACCATGTTGTGTGCTACCGTGTTGTGTTGCTACCATGTTGTGTTGCTACCATGTTGTTGTGCTACCGTGTTGTGTTGCTACCATGTTGTTGTGCTACCATGTTGTTGTGCTACCGTGTTGTGTTTCTACCGTGTTGTGTTGCTACCATGTTGTGTTGCTACCATGTTGTTGTGCTACCGTGTTGTTGTGCTACCGTGTTGGTGTGCTACCGTGTTGTGTTGCTACCATGTTGTGTCGCTACCATGTTTTGTTGCTATGTGTTGCTGCCTTGCTATGTTGTTGTCTTAGGTCTCTCTTTATGTAGTGTTGTATTGTCTTAGGTCTCTCTTTATGTAGTGTTGTGTTGTCTTAGGTCTCTCTTTATGTAGTGTTGTGTTGTCTTAGGTCTCTCTTTATGTAGTGTTGGTGTTGTCTAGGTCTCTCTTTATGTAGTGTTGTATTGTCTTAGGTCTCTCTTATGTAGTGTTGTGTCTCTCTTGTTGTGATGTGTGTTTTGTCCTATATTTATATTGTATATTTTTGTTGTTGTCCTATAATGTTATTATTATTATTGTAATCCCAGCCCCCCCCCCATCCCCACAGGAGGCCTTTTGCCTTTTGGTAGGTCATCATAGTGCCTTTTGGTAGGTCATCATAGTGCCTTTTGGTAGGTCATCATAGTGCCTTTGGTAGGTCATCATAGTGCCTTTTGGTAGGTCATCATAGTGCCTTTTGGTAGGGTCATCATAGTGCCTTTGGTAGGTCATCATAGTGCCTTTTTGTGATTGTAGGTCATCATAGTGCCTTTTGGTAGGTCATCATAGTGCCTTTTGGTAGGTCATCATAGTGCCTTTTGGTAGGTCATCATAGTGCCTTTTGGTAGGTCATCATAGTGCCTTTTGGTAGGTCATCATAGTGCCTTTTGGTAGGTCATCATAGTGCCTTTTGGTAGGTCATCATAGTGCCTTTTGGTAGGTCATCATAGTGCCTTTTGGTAGGTCATCATAGTGCCTTTGGTAGGTCATCATAGTGCCTTTTGGTAGGTCATCATAGTGCCTTTTGGTAGGTCATCATAGTGCCTTTGGTAGGTCATCATAGTGCCTTTGGTAGGTCATCATAGTGCCTTTTGGTAGGTCATCATAGTGAATAAAATGAGTTCTTAACTGACTTTCCTAGTTAAATAAAGGTTGAATAAAAAAAAATAGAATATGGTTAGAGACAATCGGACGGACGGAAAGACGACAGCAAAATTCCTTCCTCTGTGGAATCAAGCGGGCGGTTGGTTTGTTGCCACATTTCTATAGCCGGTCTTCTTAACAGCAGTCTAAATCTAATAGGTTTTATAATGAACTGCTAGGAAGCTGCATGTGGTACTGAGCAGGGAGCGAAGTGCAGCTTTACTCTCCTCTCTGATAGGACTCTGGTCAAAAGTAGTGCACTATGTAGGAAATAAGGTGACCTTTGGGACGTGGGCTCTGTGTAGGGTACATTGGTTGTACGGCGGTGTGATGGGAGAGAGATGGAAGGTTGACATTTTTTTCAAATTGCATTTGATTGATCTTCTCCACCCCACAGTGAGGCAGACAGGGAAAGGCTAACTCTCTCCCCTCTCCCAGTCCTCACCTCCCTCTCCCTCTTCTTTCTTTCGCTCTCCTCTCTCTTCCTCCCTCTGTCACCCGTCTCTCTCTCACTCCGCATTATCTCCCTCTCTCTCTCTTCGCTCTCTTTCTCTCCTCTCCCTCTCTCCTCTCCCTCTCTCTACCTCCCTCTCTCTCGAAAAGAGTCAAGACCCTGGGGGTTTTAACCATGGCAGTTACAACACAGGTAATAAAGTAATGATGTCTGGACTAAAACCCTCTACACTACTGAGCCAGTCCCCTCTACACTACTGAGCCAGTCCCCTCTACGCCACTGAGCCAGTCCCCTCTACACTACTGAGCCAGTCCCCTCTACACTACGGAGCCAGTCCCCTCTACACTACTGAGCCAGTCCCCTCTACACTACTGAGCCAGTCCCCTCTACACTACTGAGCCAGTCCCCTCTACACTACTGAGCCAGTCCCCTCTACACTACTGAGCCAGTCCCCTCTACACTACTGAGCCAGTCCCCTCTACACTACTGAGCCAGTCCCCTCTACACTACTGAGCCAGTCCCCTCCCCTCTACACTACTGAGCCAGTCCCTCTACACTACTGAGCCAGTCCCTCTACACTACTGAGCCAGTCCCCTCTACACTACTGAGCCAGTCCCCTCTACACTACTGAGCCAGTCCCCCTCTACACTACTGAGCCAGTCCCCTCTACACCACTGAGCCAGTCCCCTCTACACTACTGAGCCAGTCCCCTCTACCACTACTGAGCCAGTCCCCTCCCCTCTACACTACTGAGCCAGTCCCCTCTACACTACTGAGCCAGTCCCCTCTACACTACTGAGCCAGTCCCCTCTACACTACTGAGCCAGTCCCCTCTACACTACTGAGCCAGTCCCCTCTACACTACTGACCAGTCCCCTCTACACTACTGAGCAGTCCCCTCTCCTCCTCACTACTGAGCCAGTCCCCTCTACACTACACTACTGAGCCAGTCCCCTCTACACTACTGAGCCAGTCCCATCCCCTCCCCTCTACACTACTGAGCCAGTCCCCTCTACACTACTGAGCCAGTCCCCTCCTCACTACTGAAGCCAGTCCCCTCTACACTACTGAGCCAGTCCCCTCTACACTACTGAGCCAGTCCCCTCTACACTACTGAGCCAGTCCCCTCTACACTACTGAGCCAGTCCCCTCCCCTCCTCTCTACACTACTGAGCCAGTCCCCTCTACACTACTGAGCCAGTCCCCTCTACACTACTGAGCCAGTCCCCTCTACACTACTGAGCCAGTCCCCTCCCCTCCTCTCTACACTACTGAGCCAGTCCACTCTACACTACTGAGCCAGTCCCCTCTACACTACTGAGCCAGTCCCCTCTACACTACTGAGCCAGTCCCCTCCCCTCCCCTCTACACTACTGAGCCAGTCCCCTCCCCTCCTCTCTACACTACTGAGCCAGTCCCTCTACACTACTGAGCCAGTCCCCTCTACACTACTGAGCCAGTCCCCTCTACGCTACTGAGCCAGTCCCCTCCCCTCTACACTACTGAGCCAGTCCCCTCTACACTACTGAGCCAGTCCCTCTACACTACTGAGCCAAGTCCCCTCTACACTACTGAGCCAGTCCCCTCTACACTTACTGAGCCAGTCCCCTCTACACTACTGAGCCAGTCCCCTCTACACTACTGAGCCAGTCCCCTCACACTACTGAGCCATGTCCCCTCTCACTACTGAGCGAGTTCCCCTCTGACACTACTGAGCCAGTCCCTCTACACTACTGAGCCGTCCCCTCCCTCCCCCTCTACACTTACTGAGCCAGTCCCCTCTACACTACTGAGCCAGATCCCCTCTACACTACTGAGCCAGTCCCCTCCCCTCCCCCTCTACACTACTGAGCCAGTCCCCTCTACACTACTGAGCCAGTCCCTCTACACTACTGAGCCAGTCCCCTCTACACTACTGAGCCAGTCCCCTCTACACTACTGAGCCAGGCCCCTCTACCACTACTGAGCCAGTCCCCTCTACACTACTGAGCCAGTCCCCTCTACACTACTGAGCCAGTCCCTCTACTACTGAGCCAGTCCCCTCTACACTACTTGAGCCAGTCCCCTCTCCCCTCTACACTACTGAGCCAGTCCCTCTACACTACTGAGCCAGTCCCCTCCCCTCTACACTACTGAGCCAGCCCCTCTACACTACTGAGCCAGTCCCCTCCCCTCTACACTACTGAGCCAGTCCCCTCTACACTACTGAGCCAGTCCCCTCTACACTACTGAGCCAGTCCCCCTCTACACTACTGAGCCAGTCCCCTCTACACTACTGAGCCAGTCCCCTCTACACTACTGAGCCAGTCCCCTCTACACTACTGAGCCAGTCCCCTCTACACTACTGAGGCCAGGTCCCCCTACATACTGAGCCCAAGTCCCCTCTACACTATGAGCCAGTCCCCTCTACACTACTGAGCCAGTCCCCTCTACACTACTGAGCCAGTCCCCTCTACACTACTGAGCCAGTCCCCTCTACACTACTGAGCCAGTCCCCTCTACACTACTGAGCCAGTCCCCTCTACACTACTGAGCCAGTCCCCTCTACACTACTGAGCCAGTCCCCTCTACACTACTGAGCCAGTCCCCTCTACACTACTGAGCCAGTCCCCTCTACGCTACTGAGCCAGTCCCCTCTACACTACTGAGCCAGTCCCCTCTACACTACTGAGCCAGTCCCCTCTACACTACTGAGCCAGTCCCCTCTACACTACTGAGCCAGTCCCCTCCCCTCTACACTACTGAGCCAGTCCCCTCTACACTACTGAGCCAGTCCCCTCCTCTCCCCTCCCCTCTACACTACTGAGCCAGTCCCCTCCCCTCTACACTACTGAGCCAGTCCCCTCTACACTACTGAGCCAGTCCCCTCTACACTACTGAGCCAGTCCCCTCTACACTACTGAGCCAGTCCCCTCCCCTCTACACTACTGAGCCAGTCCCCTCTACACTACTGAGCCAGTCCCCTCTACACTACTGAGCCAGTCCCCTCTACACTACTGAGCCAGTCCCCTCTACACTACTGAGCCAGTCCCCTCTACACTACTGAGCCAGTCCCCTCTACACTACTGAGCCAGTCCCCTCTACACTACTGAGCCAGTCCCCTCTACACTACTGAGCCAGTCCCCTCTACACTACTGAGCCAGTCCCCTCCCCTCTACACTACTGAGCCAGTCCCCTCTACACTACTGAGCCAGTCCCCTCTACACTACTGAGCCAGTCCCCTCTACACTACTGAGCCAGTCCCCTCTACACTACTGAGCCAGTCCCCTCTACACTACTGAGCCAGTCCCCTCTACACTACTGAGCCAGTCCCCTCTACACTACTGAGCCAGTCCCCTCTACACTACTGAGCCAGTCCCCTCTACACTACTGAGCCAGTCCCCTCTACAATACTGAGCCAGTCCCCTCCCCTCTACACTACTGAGCCAGTCCCCTCTACACTACTGAGCCAGTCCCCTCTACACTACTGAGCCAGTCCCCTCTAAACTACTGAGCCAGTCCCCTCTACACTACTGAGCCAGTCCCCTCTACACTACTGAGCCAGTCCCCTCTACACTACTGAGCCAGTCCCCTCTACACTACTGAGCCAGTCCCCTCTACACTACTGAGCCAGTCCCCTCCCCTCTACTCTACTGAGCCAGTCCCCTCTACACTACTGAGCCAGTCCCCTCTACACTACTGAGCCAGTCCCCTCTACACTACTGAGCCAGTCCCCTCTACACTACTGAGCCAGTCCCCTCTACACTACTGAGCCAGTCCCCTCCCCTCTACTCTACTGAGCCAGTCCCCTCTACACTACTGAGCCAGTCCCCTCTACACTACTGAGCCAGTCCCCTCTACACTACTGAGCCAGTCCCCTCTACACTACTGAGCCAGTCCCCTCTACACTACTGAGCCAGTCCCCTCTACACTACTGAGCCAGTCCCCTCTACACTACTGAGCCAGTCCCCTCTACACTACTGAGCCAGTCCCCTCTACACTACTGAGCCAGTCCCCTCTACACTACTGAGCCAGTCCCCTCTACACTACTGAGCCAGTCCCCTCTACACTACTGAGCCAGTCCCCTCTACACTACTGAGCCAGTCCCCTCTACACTACTGAGCCAGTCCCCTCTACACTACTGAGCCAGTCCCCTCTACACTACTGAGCCAGTCCCCTCTACACTACTGAGCCAGTCCCCTCTACACTACTGAGCCAGTCCCCTCTACACTACTGAGCCAGTCCCCTCTACACTACTGAGCCAGTCCCCTCTACACTACTGAGCCAGTCCCCTCTACACTACTGAGCCAGTCCCCTCTACACTACTGAGCCAGTCCCCTCTACACTACTGAGCCAGTCCCCTCTACACTACTGAGCCAGTCCCCTCTACACTACTGAGCCAGTCCCCTCTACACTACTGAGCCAGTCCCCTCTACACTACTGAGCCAGTCCCCTCTACACTACTGAGCCAGTCCCCTCTACACTACTGAGCCAGTCCCCTCTACACTACTGAGCCAGTCCCCTCTACACTACTGAGCCAGTCCCCTCTACACTACTGAGCCAGTCCCCTCTACACTACTGAGCCAGTCCCCTCTACACTACTGAGCCAGTCCCCTCTACACTACTGAGCCAGTCCCCTCTACACTACTGAGCCAGTCCCCTCTACACTACTGAGCCAGTCCCCTCTACACTACTGAGCCAGTCCCCTCTACACTACTGAGCCAGTCCCCTCTACACTACTGAGCCAGTCCCCTCTACACTACTGAGCCAGTCCCCTCTACACTACTGAGCCAGTCCCCTCTACACTACTGAGCCAGTCCCCTCTACACTACTGAGCCAGTCCCCTCTACACTACTGAGCCAGTCCCCTCTACACTACTGAGCCAGTCCCCTCTACACTACTGAGCCAGTCCCCTCTACACTACTGAGCCAGTCCCCTCTACACTACTGAGCCAGTCCCCTCTACACTACTGAGCCAGTCCCCTCTACACTACTGAGCCAGTCCCCTCTACACTACTGAGCCAGTCCCCTCTACACTACTGAGCCAGTCCCCTCTACACTACTGAGCCAGTCCCCTCTACACTACTGAGCCAGTCCCCTCTACACTACTGAGCCAGTCCCCTCTACACTACTGAGCCAGTCCCCTCTACACTACTGAGCCAGTCCCCTCTACACTACTGAGCCAGTCCCCTCTACACTACTGAGCCAGTCCCCTCTACACTACTGAGCCAGTCCCCTCTACACTACTGAGCCAGTCCCCTCTACACTACTGAGCCAGTCCCCTCTACACTACTGAGCCAGTCCCCTCTACACTACTGAGCCAGTCCCCTCTACACTACTGAGCCAGTCCCCTCTACACTACTGAGCCAGTCCCCTCTACACTACTGAGCCAGTCCCCTCTACACTACTGAGCCAGTCCCCTCTACACTACTGAGCCAGTCCCCTCTACACTACTGAGCCAGTCCCCTCTACACTACTGAGCCAGTCCCCTCTACACTACTGAGCCAGTCCCCTCTACACTACTGAGCCAGTCCCCTCTACACTACTGAGCCAGTCCCCTCTACACTACTGAGCCAGTCCCCTCCCCACTACTGAGCCAGTCCCCTCTACACTACTGAGCCAGTCCCCCCTACACTACTGAGCCAGTCCCCTCTACACTACTGAGCCAGTCCCCTCTACACTACTGAGCCAGTCCCCTCTACACTACTGAGCCAGTCCCCTCTACACTACTGAGCCAGTCCCCTCTACACTACTGAGCCAGTCCCCTCTACACTACTGAGCCAGTCCCCTCTACACTACTGAGCCAGTCCCCTCTACACTACTGAGCCAGTCCCCTCTACACTACTGAGCCAGTCCCCTCTACACTACTGAGCCAGTCCCCTCTACACTACTGAGCCAGTCCCCTCTACACTACTGAGCCAGTCCCCTCCCCACTACTGAGCCAGTCCCCTCTACACTACTGAGCCAGTCCCCCCTACACTACTGAGCCAGTCCCCTCTACACTACTGAGCCAGTCCCCTCTACACTACTGAGCCAGTCCCCTCTACACTACTGAGCCAGTCCCCTCTACACTACTGAGCCAGTCCCCCCTACACTACTGAGCCAGTCCCCTCTACACTACTGAGCCAGTCCCCTCTACACTACTGAGCCAGTCCCCTCTACACTACTGAGCCAGTCCCCTCCCCACTACTGAGCCAGTCCCCTCTACACTACTGAGCCAGTCCCCTCTACACTACTGAGCCAGTCCCCTCTACACTACTGAGCCAGTCCCCTCTACACTACTGAGCCAGTCCCCTCCCACTACTGAGCCAGTCCCCTCTACACTACTGAGCCAGTCCCCTCTACACTACTGAGCCAGTCCCCTCTACACTACTGAGCCAGTCCCCTCTACACTACTGAGCCAGTCCCCTCTACACTACTGAGCCAGTCCCCTCTACACTACTGAGCCAGTCCCCTCTACACTACTGAGCCAGTCCCCTCTACACTACTGAGCCAGTCCCCTCTACACTACTGAGCCAGTCCCCTCCCCACTACTGAGCCAGTCCCCTCTACACTACTGAGCCAGTCCCCCCTACACTACTGAGCCAGTCCCCTCTACACTACTGAGCCAGTCCCCTCTACACTACTGAGCCAGTCCCCTCTACACTACTGAGCCAGTCCCCTCTACACTACTGAGCCAGTCCCCTCTACACTACTGAGCCAGTCCCCTCTACACTACTGAGCCAGTCCCCTCTACACTACTGAGCCAGTCCCCTCCCCACTACTGAGCCAGTCCCCTCTACACTACTGAGCCAGTCCCCTCTACACTACTGAGCCAGTCCCCTCTACACTACTGAGCCAGTCCCCTCTACACTACTGAGCCAGTCCCCTCTACACTACTGAGCCAGTCCCCTCTACACTACTGAGCCAGTCCCCTCTACACTACTGAGCCAGTCCCCTCTACACTACTGAGCCAGTCCCCTCTACACTACTGAGCCAGTCCCCTCCCCACTACTGAGCCAGTCCCCTCTACACTACTGAGCCAGTCCCCCCTACACTACTGAGCCAGTCCCCTCTACACTACTGAGCCAGTCCCCTCTACACTACTGAGCCAGTCCCCTCCCCACTACTGAGCCAGTCCCCTCTACACTACTGAGCCAGTCCCCTCTACACTACTGAGCCAGTCCCCTCTACACTACTGAGCCAGTCCCCTCTACACTACTGAGCCAGTCCCCTCTACACTACTGAGCCAGTCCCCTCTACACTACTGAGCCAGTCCCCTCTACACTACTGAGCCAGTCCCCTCTACACTACTGAGCCAGTCCCCTCTACACTACTGAGCCAGTCCCCTCTACACTACTGAGCCAGTCCCCTCCCCTCTACACTACTGAGCCAGTCCCCTCTACACTACTGAGCCAGTCCCCTCTACACTACTGAGCCAATCCCCTCTACACTACTGAGCCAGTCCCCTCTACACTACTGAGCCAGTCCCCTCTACACTACTGAGCCAGTCCCCTCTACACTACTGAGCCAGTCCCCTCTACACTACTGAGCCAGTCCCCTCTACACTACTGAGCCAGTCCCCTCTACACTACTGAGCCAGTCCCCTCTACACTACTGAGCCAGTCCCCTCCCCTCTACACTACTGAGCCAGTCCCCTCTACACTACTGAGCCAGTCCTCTCTACACTACTGCACCAGTCCCCTCTACACTACTGAGCCAGTCCCCTCTACACTACTGAGCCAGCCCCTCCCCTCCCCTCTACACTACTGAGCCAGCCCCATCCCCTCCCCTCTACACTACTGAGCCAGTCCCCTCTACACTACTGAGCCAGTCCCCTCTACACTACTGAGCCAGTCCCCTCTACACTACTGAGCCAGTCCCCTCCCCTCCCCTCTACGCTACTGAGCCAGTCCCCTCCCCTCTACACTACTGAGCCAGTCCCCTCTACACTACTGAGCCAGTCCCATCTACACTACTGAGCCAGTCCCCTCTACACTACTGAGATAGTCCCCTCTACACTACTGAGCCAGTCCCCTCTACACTACTGAGCCAGTCCCCTCTACACTACTGAGCCAGTCCCCTCTACACTACTGAGCCAGTCCCCTCTACACTACTGAGCCAGTCCCCTCTACGCTACTGAGCCAGTCCCCTCCCCTTCTCACTACTGAGCCAGTCCCCTCTACACTACTGAGCCAGTCCCCTCTACACTACTGAGCCAGTCCCATCCCCTCCCCTCTACACTACTGAGCCAGTCCCCTCTACACTACTGAGCCAGTCCCCTCTACACTACTGAGCCAGTCCCCTCCCCACTACTGAGCCAGTCCCCTCTACACTACTGAGCCAGGCCCCCTACACTACTGAGCCAGTCCCCTCTACACTACTGAGCCAGTCCCCTCTACGCTACTGAGCCAGTCCCCTCTACACTACTGAGCCAGTTCCCTCTACACTACTGAGCCAGTCCCCTCTACACTACTGAGCCAGTCCCCTCTACACTACTGAGCCAGTCCCCTCTACACTACTGAGCCAGTCCCCTCCCCTCTACACTACTGAGCCAGTCCCCTCTACACTACTGAGCCAGTCCCCTCTACACTACTGAGCCAGTCCCCTCTACACTACTGAGCCAGTCCCCTCTACACTACTGAGCCAGCCCCATCCCCTCCCCTCTACACTACTGAGCCAGCCCCATCCCCTCCCCTCTACACTACTGAGCCAGTCCCTTCTACACTACTGAGCCAGTCCCCTCTACACTACTGAGCCAGTCCCCTCTACACTACTGAGCCAGTCCCCTCCCCTCCCCTCTACGCTACTGAGCCAGTCCCCTCCCCTCTACACTA
The DNA here is from genome assembly GCF_002021735.2 of Oncorhynchus kisutch. Taxonomy (NCBI): domain Eukaryota; kingdom Metazoa; phylum Chordata; class Actinopteri; order Salmoniformes; family Salmonidae; genus Oncorhynchus; species Oncorhynchus kisutch. The sequence goes on from NC_034192.2 coordinate 64,219,609, forward strand.
CTGAGCCAGTCCCCTCTACACTACTGAGCCAGTCCCCTCTACACTACTGAGCCAGTCCCCTCTACACTACTGAGCCAGTCCCCTCTACACTACTGAGCCAGTCCCCTCTACACTACTGAGCCAGTCCCCTCTACGCTACTGAGCCAGTCCCCTCTACACTACTGAGCCAGTCCCCTCTACACTACTGAGCCAGTCCCCTCTACGCTACTGAGCCAGTCCCCTCCCCTCCTCACTACTGAGCCAGTCCCCTCTACACTACTGAGCCAGTCCCCTCTACACTACTGAGCCAGTCCCATCCCCTCCCCTCTACACTACTGAGCCAGTCCCCTCTACACTACTGAGCCAGTCCCCTCTACACTACTGAGCCAGTCCCCTCCCCACTACTGAGCCAGTCCCCTCTACACTACTGAGCCAGCCCCCTACACTACTGAGCCAATCCCCTCTACGCTACTGAGCCAGTCCCCTCTACGCCACTGAGCCAGTCCCCTCTACACTACTGAGCCAGTCCCCTCTACACTACTGAGCCAGTCCCCTCTACACTACTGAGCCAGTCCCCTCTACACTACTGAGCCAGTCCCCTCTACACTACTGAGCCAGTCCCCTCTACACTACTGAGCCAGTCCCCTCCCTCTACACTACTGAGCCAGTCCCCTCTACACTACTGAGCCAGTCCCCTCTACACTACTGAGCCAGTCCCCTCTACACTACTGAGCCAGTCCCCTCTACACTACTGAGCCAGTCCCCTCTACACTACTGAGCCAGTCCCCTCTACACTACTGAGCCAGTCCCCTCTACACTACTGAGCCAGTCCCCTCTACACTACTGAGCCAGTCCCCTCTACGCTACTGAGCCAGTCCCCTCTACACTACTGAGCCAGTCCCCTCTACACTACTGAGCCAGTCCCCTCCCCTCCTCACTACTGAGCCAGTCCCCTCTACACTACTGAGCCAGTCCCCTCTACACTACTGAGCCAGTCCCCTCTACACTACTGAGCCAGTCCCCTCCCCACTACTGAGCCAGTCCCCTCTACACTACTGAGCCAGTCCCCTCTACACTACTGAGCCATCCCCTCTACGCTACTGAGCCAGTCCCCTCTACTACGCTACTGAGCCAGTCCCCTCTACACTACTGAGCCAGTCCCTCTACACTACTGAGCCAGTCCCCTCCCCTCTACACTACTGAGCCAGTCCCCTCTACACTACTGAGCCAGTCCCCTCTACACTACTGAGCCAGTCCCCTCTACACTACTGAGCCAGTCCCCTCTAAACTACTGAGCCAGTCCCATCCCCTCCCCTCTACACTACTGAGCCAGTCCCCTCTACACTACTGAGCCAGTCCCCTCTACACTACTGAGCCAGTCCCCTCTACACTACTGAGCCAGTCCCCTCCCCTCCCCTCTACACTACTGAGCCAGTCCCCTCTACACTACTGAGCCAGTCCCCTCTACACTACTGAGCCAGTCCCCTCTACACTACTGAGCCAGTCACCTCCCCTCCCCTCTACACTACTGAGCTAGTCCCCTCTACACTACTGAGCCAGTCCCCTCCCCACTACTGAGCCAGTCCCCTCCCCACTACTGAGCCAGTCCCCTCTACACTACTGAGCCAGTCCCCTCTACACTACTGAGCTAGTCCCCTCTACACTACTGAGCCAGTCCCCTCCTCACTACTGAGCCAGTCCCCTCTACACTACTGAGCCAGTCCCCTCTACACTACTGAGCCAGTCCCCTCTACATTAATTGAGCCAGTCCCCTCTACACTACTGAGCCAGTCCCTTCTACACTACTGAGCCAGTCCCCTCTACGCTACTGAGCCAGTCCCCTCCCCTCTACACTACTGAGCCAATCCCCTCTACACTACTGAGCCAGTCCCCTCTACACTACTGAGCCAGTCCCCTCTACACTACTGAGCCAGTCCCCTCCCCACTACTGAGCCAGTCCCCTCTACACTACTGAGCCAGTCCCCTCTACACTACTGAGCCAGTCCCCTCTACGCTACTGAGCCAGTCCCCTCTACGCTACTGAGCCAGTCCCCTCTACACTACTGAGCCAGTCACCTCTACACTACTGAGCCAGTCCCCTCCCCTCTACACTACTGAGCCAGTCCCCTCTACACTACTGAGCCAGTCCCCTCTACACTACTGAGCCAGTCCCCTCTACGCTACTGAGCCAGTCCCCTCTACGCTACTGAGCCAGTCCCCTCCCCTCCTCACTACTGAGCCAGTCCCCTCTACACTACTGAGCCAGTCCCCTCTACACTACTGAGCCAGTCCCATCCCCTCCCCTCTACACTACTGAGCCAGTCCCCTCTACACTACTGAGCCAGTCCCCTCTACACTACTGAGCCAGTCCCCTCTACACTACTGAGCCAGTCCCCTCTACACTACTGAGCCAGTCCCCTCTACACTACTGAGCCAGTCCCCTCTACACTACTGAGCCAGTCCCCTCTACACTACTGAGCCAGTCCCCTCTACACTACTGAGCCAGTCCCCTCTACACTACTGAGCCAGTCCCCTCTACACTACTGAGCCAGTCCCCTCCCCTCCTCACTACTGAGCCAGTCCCCTCTACACTACTGAGCCAGTCCCCTCTACACTACTGAGCCAGTCCCCTCTACACTACTGAGCCAGTCCCCTCCCCACTACTGAGCCAGTCCCCTCTACACTACTGAGCCAGTCCCCTCTACACTACTGAGCCAATCCCCTCTACGCTACTGAGCCAGTCCCCTCTACACTACTGAGCCAGTCCCCTCTACACTACTGAGCCAGTCACCTCTACACTACTGAGCCAGTCCCCTCCCCTCTACACTACTGAGCCAGTCCCCTCTACACTACTGAGCCAGTCCCCTCTACACTACTGAGCCAGTCCCCTCTACACTACTGAGCCAGTCCCCTCTACACTACTGAGCCAGTCCCATCCCCTCCCTCTACACTACTGAGCCAGTCCCCTCTACACTACTGAGCCAGTCCCCTCTACACTACTGAGCCAGTCCCCTCTACACTACTGAGCCAGTCCCCTCCCCCTCCCCTCTACACTACTGAGCCAGTCCCCTCTACACTACTGAGCCAGTCCCCTCTACACTACTGAGCCAGTCCCCTCTACACTACTGAGCCAGTCACCTCCCCTCCCCTCTACACTACTGAGCTAGTCCCCTCTACACTACTGAGCCAGTCCCCTCCACACTACTGAGCCAGTCCCCTCCCCACTACTGAGCCAGTCCCCTCTACACTACTGAGCCAGTCCCCTCTACACTACTGAGCCAGTCCCCTCTACACTACTGAGCCAGTCCCCTCCTCACTACTGAGCCAGTCCCCTCTACACTACTGAGCCAGTCCCCTCTACACTACTGAGCCAGTCCCCTCTACACTACTGAGCCAGTCCCCTCTACACTACTGAGCCAGTCCCCTCTACACTACTGAGCCAGTCCCCTCTACACTACTGAGCCAGTACTGAGCCAGTCCCCTCTACACTACTGAGCCAGTCCCCTCTACACTACTGAGCCAGTCCCCTCTACACTACTGAGCCAGTCCCCTCTACACTACTGAGCCAGTCCCCTCTACACTACTGAGCCAGTCCCCTCTACACTACTGAGCCAGTCCCCTCTACACTACTGAGCCAGTCCCTCTACACTACTGAGCCAGTCCCCTCTACACTACTGAGCCAGTCCCCTCTACACTACTGAGCCAGTCCCCTCTACACTACTGAGCCAGTCACCTCTACACTACTGAGCCAGTCCCCTCCCCTCTACACTACTGAGCCAGTCCCCTCTACACTACTGAGCCAGTCCCCTCTACACTACTGAGCCAGTCCCCTCTACACTACTGAGCCAGTCCCCTCTACACTACTGAGCCAGTCCCTCCCCTCCCCTCTACACTACTGAGCCAGTCCCCTCTACACTACTGAGCCAGTCCCCTCTACACTACTGAGCCAGTCCCTCTACACTACTGAGCCAGTCCCCTCCCCTCCCCTCTACACTACTGAGCCAGTCCCCTCTACACTACTGAGCCAGTCCCCTCTACACTACTGAGCCAGTCCCCTCTACACTACTGAGCCAGTCCCCTCTACACTACTGAGCCAGTCCCCTCTACACTACTGAGCCAGTCCCCTCCCTCCCCTCTACACTACTGAGCCAGTCCCCTCTACACTACTGAGCCAGTCCCCTCCCCACTACTGAGCCAGTCCCCTCCCACTACTGAGCCAGTCCCCTCTACACTACTGAGCCAGTCCCCTCTACACTACTGAGCCAGTCCCCTCTACACTACTGAGCCAGTCCCCTCTACACTACTGAGCCAGTCCCCTCTACACTACTGAGCCAGTCCCCTCTACACTACTGAGCCAGTCCCCTCTACGCTACTGAGCCAGTCCCCTCCCCTCTACACTACTGAGCCAGTCCCTCTACACTACTGAGCCAGTCCCCTCTACACTACTGAGCCAGTCCCCTCTACACTACTGAGCCAGTCCCCTCTACACTACTGAGCCAGTCCCCTCTACACTACTGAGCCAGTCCCCTCTACACTACTGAGCCAGTCCCCTCCCCTCCCCTCCCCCTCTCTACACTACTGAGCCAGCCAGTCCCCTCTACACTACTGAGCCAGTCCCCTCCTCACTACTGAGCCAGTCCCCTCTACACTACTGAGCCAGTCCCCTCTACACTACTGAGCCAGTCCCCTCTACACTACTGAGCCAGTCCCCTCTACACTACTGAGCCAGTCCCCTCTACACTACTGAGCCAGTCCCCTCCCCTCCCCTCTACACTACTGAGCCAGTCCCCTCTACACTACTGAGCCAGTCCCCTCTACACTACTGAGCCAGTCCCCTCTACACTACTGAGCCAGTCCCCTCCCCTCCCCTCTACACTACTGAGCCAGTCCCCTCTACACTACTGAGCCAGTCCCCTCTACACTACTGAGCCAGTCCCCTCTACACTACTGAGCCAGTCCCCTCTACACTACTGAGCCAGTCCCCTCCCCTCCCCTCTACACTACTGAGCCAGTCCCCTCTACACTACTGAGCCAGTCCCCAGTCCCCTCACTACTGAGCCAGTCCCCTCCCACTACTGAGCCAGTCCCCTCTACACTACTGAGCCAGTCCCCTCTACACTACTGAGCCAGTCCCCTCTACACTACTGAGCCAGTCCCCTCCCCTCCTCACTACTGAGCCAGTCCCCTCTACACTACTGAGCCAGTCCCCTCTACACTACTGAGCCAGTCCCCTCTACACTACTGAGCCAGTCCCCTCTACACTACTGAGCCAGTCCCTTCTACACTACTGAGCCAGTCCCCTCTACACTACTGAGCCAGTCCCCTCCCCTCTACACTACTGAGCCAGTCCCCTCTACACTACTGAGCCAGTCCCCTCTACACTACTGAGCCAGTCCCCTCTACACTACTGAGCCAGTCCCCTCTACACTACTGAGCCAGTCCCCTCTACACTACTGAGCCAGTCCCCTCTACACTACTGAGCCAGTCCCCTCCTCTCCCCTCCCCTCTACACTACTGAGCCAGTCCCCTCTACGCTACTGAGCCAGTCCCCTCCTCACTACTGAGCCAGTCCCCTCTACACTACTGAGCCAGTCCCCTCTACACTACTGAGCCAGTCCCCTCCCTACTACTGAGCCAGTCCCCTCTACGCTACTGAGCCAGTCCCCTCCTCACTACTGAGCCAGTCCCCTCTACACTACTGAGCCAGTCCCCTCTACACTACTGAGCCAGCCCCCTCCCCTCCCCTCCTCACTACTGAGCCAGTCCCCTCTACACTACTGAGCCAGTCCCCTCTACACTACTGAGCCAGTCCCCTCTACACTACTGAGCCAGTCCCCTCTACACTACTGAGCCAGTCCCCTCTACACTACTGAGCCAGTCCCCTCTACACTACTGAGCCAGTCCCCTCCCCTCCTCACTACTGAGCCAGTCCCCTCTACACTACTGAGCCAGTCCCCTCTACACTACTGAGCCAGTCCCATCCCCTCCCCTCTACACTACTGAGCCAGTCCCCTCTACACTACTGAGCCAGTCCCCTCTACACTACTGAGCCAGTCCCCTCTACACTACTGAGCCAGTCCCCTCTACACTACTGAGCCAGTCCCCTCTACACTACTGAGCCAGTCCCCTCTACACTACTGAGCCAGTCCCCTCTACACTACTGAGCCAGTCCCCTCTACACTACTGAGCCAGTCCCCTCCCCTCCCCTCTACACTACTGAGCCAGTCCCCTCTACACTACTGAGCCAGTCCCCTCCCCACTACTGAGCCAGTCCCCTCTACACTACTGAGCCAGTCCCCTCTACACTACTGAGCCAGTCCCCTCTACACTACTGAGCCAGTCCCCTCTACACTACTGAGCCAGTCCCCTCCTCACTACTGAGCCAGTCCCCTCTACACTACTGAGCCAGTCCCCTCTACACTACTGAGCCAGTCCCCTCTACACTACTGAGCCAGTCCCCTCTACACTACTGAGCCAGTCCCTTCTACACTACTGAGCCAGTCCCCTCTACACTACTGAGCCAGTCCCCTCCCCTCTACACTACTGAGCCAGTCCCCTCTACACTACTGAGCCAGTCCCCTCTACACTACTGAGCCAGTCCCCTCTACACTACTGAGCCAGTCCCCTCTACACTACTGAGCCAGTCCCCTCTACACTACTGAGCCAGTCCCCTCTACACTACTGAGCCAGTCCCCTCCCCTCTTCCCCTCCCCTCTACACTACTGAGCCAGTCCCCTCTACACTACTGAGCCAGTCCCCTCTACTACTGAGCCAGTCCCCTCTACACTACTGAGCCAGTCCCCTCTACACTACTGAGCCAGTCCCCTCTACACTACTGAGCCAGTCCCCTCTACACTACTGAGCCAGTCCCCTCTACACTACTGAGCCAGTCCCATCCCCTCCCCTCTACACTACTGAGCCAGTCCCCTCTACACTACTGAGCCAGTCCCCTCTACACTACTGAGCCAGTCCCCTCTACACTACTGAGCCAGTCCCCTCCCCTCCCCTCTACACTACTGAGCCAGTCCCCTCTACACTACTGAGCCAGTCCCCTCTACACTACTGAGCCAGTCCCCTCTACACTACTGAGCCAGTCCCCTCTACACTACTGAGCCAGTCCCCTCCCCTCCCCTCTACACTACTGAGCCAGTCCCCTCTACACTACTGAGCCAGTCCCCTCTACACTACTGAGCCAGTCCCCTCCCCACTACTGAGCCAGTCCCCTCTACACTACTGAGCCAGTCCCCTCTACACTACTGAGCCAGTCCCCTCTACACTACTGAGCCAGTCCCCTCCCCTCCTCACTACTGAGCCAGTCCCCTCTACACTACTGAGCCAGTCCCCTCTACACTACTGAGCCAGTCCCCTCTACACTACTGAGCCAGTCCCCTCTACACTACTGAGCCAGTCCCTCTACACTACTGAGCCAGTCCCCTCTACACTACTGAGCCAGTCCCCTCCCCTCTACACTACTGAGCCAGTCCCCTCTACACTACTGAGCCAGTCCCCTCTACACTACTGAGCCAGTCCCCTCTACACTACTGAGCCAGTCCCCTCTACACTACTGAGCCAGTCCCCTCTACACTACTGAGCCAGTCCCCTCTACACTACTGAGCCAGTCCCCTCCTCTCCCCTCCCCTCTACACTACTGAGCCAGTCCCCTCTACGCTACTGAGCCAGTCCCCTCCTCACTACTGAGCCAGTCCCCTCTACACTACTGAGCCAGTCCCCTCTACACTACTGAGCCAGTCCCCTCTTACTACTGAGCCAGTCCCCTCTACACTACTGAGCCAGTCCCCTCCTCACTACTGAGCCAGTCCCCTCTACACTACTGAGCCAGTCCCCTCTACACTACTGAGCCAGTCCCCTCCCCTCCCCTCCTCACTACTGAGCCAGTCCCCTCTACACTACTGAGCCAGTCCCCTCTACACTACTGAGCCAGTCCCCTCTACACTACTGAGCCAGTCCCCTCTACACTACTGAGCCAGTCCCCTCTACACTACTGAGCCAGTCCCCTCTACACTACTGAGCCAGTCCCCTCCCCCTCTCACTACTGAGCCAGTCCCCTCTACACTACTGAGCCAGTCCCCTCTACACTACTGAGCCAGTCCCATCCCCTCCCCTCTACACTACTGAGCCAGTCCCCTCTACACTACTGAGCCAGTCCCCTCTACACTACTGAGCCAGTCCCCTCTACACTACTGAGCCAGTCCCCTCTACACTACTGAGCCAGTCCCCTCTACACTACTGAGCCAGTCCCCTCTACACTACTGAGCCAGTCCCCTCTACACTACTGAGCCAGTCCCCTCTACACTACTGAGCCAGTCCCCTCTACACTACTGAGCCAGTCCCCTCTACACTACTGAGCCAGTCCCCTCTACACTACTGAGCCAGTCCCCTCTACACTACTGAGCCAGTCCCCTCCCCTCCTCACTACTGAGCCAGTCCCCTCTACACTACTGAGCCAGTCCCCTCTACACTACTGAGCCAGTCCCATCCCCTCCCCTCTACACTACTGAGCCAGTCCCCTCTACACTACTGAGCCAGTCCCCTCTACACTACTGAGCCAGTCCCCTCTACACTACTGAGCCAGTCCCCTCTACACTACTGAGCCAGTCCCCTCTACACTACTGAGCCAGTCCCCTCCCCACTACTGAGCCAGTCCCCTCTACACTACTGAGCCAGTCCCCCTACACTACTGAGCCAGTCCCCTCTACACTACTGAGCCAGTCCCCTCTACACTACTGAGCCAGTCCCCTCTACACTACTGAGCCAGTCCCCTCTACACTACTGAGCCAGTCCCCTCTACACTACTGAGCCAGTCCCCTCTACACTACTGAGCCAGTCCCCTCTACACTACTGAGCCAGTCCCCCCCCTCCCCTCTACACTACTGAGCCAGTCCCCTCCCCTCTACACTACTGAGCCAGTCCCCTCTACACTACTGAGCCAGTCCCCTCTACACTACTGAGCCAGTCCCCTCTACACTACTGAGCCAGTCCCCTCTACACTACTGAGCCAGTCCCCTCTACACTACTGAGCCAGTCCCCTCTACACTACTGAGCCAGTCCCCTCTACACTACTGAGCCAGTCCCCTCTACACTACTGAGCCAGTCCCCTCTACACTACTGAGCCAGTCCCCTCTACACTACTGAGCCAGTCCCCTCTACACTACTGAGCCAGTCCCCTCCCCTCCTCACTACTGAGCCAGTCCCCTCTACACTACTGAGCCAGTCCCCTCTACACTACTGAGCCAGTCCCCTCTACACTACTGAGCCAGTCCCCTCCCACTACTGAGCCAGTCCCCTCTACACTACTGAGCCAGTCCCCTCTACACTACTGAGCCAGTCCCCTCCCCTCTACACTACTGAGCCAGTCCCCTCTACACTACTGAGCCAGTCCCCTCTACACTACTGAGCCAGTCCCCTCTACACTACTGAGCCAGTCCCCTCTACACTACTGAGCCAGTCCCATCCCCTCCCCTCTACACTACTGAGCCAGTCCCCTCTACACTACTGAGCCAGTCCCCTCTACACTACTGAGCCAGTCCCCTCTACACTACTGAGCCAGTCCCCTCCCCTCCCCTCTACACTACTGAGCCAGTCCCCTCTACACTACTGAGCCAGTCCCCTCTACACTACTGAGCCAGTCCCATCCCCTCCCCTCTACACTACTGAGCCAGTCCCCTCTACACTACTGAGCCAGTCCCCTCTACACTACTGAGCCAGTCCCCTCTACACTACTGAGCCAGTCCCCTCTACACTACTGAGCCAGTCCCCTCTACACTACTGAGCCAGTCCCCTCTACACTACTGAGCCAGTCCCCTCCCCACTACTGAGCCAGTCCCCTCTACACTACTGAGCCAGTCCCCCTACACTACTGAGCCAGTCCCCTCTACACTACTGAGCCAGTCCCCTCTACACTACTGAGCCAGTCCCCTCTACACTACTGAGCCAGTCCCCTCTACACTACTGAGCCAGTCCCCTCTACACTACTGAGCCAGTCCCCTCTACACTACTGAGCCAGTCCCCTCTACACTACTGAGCCAGTCCCCTCCCCTCCCCTCTACACTACTGAGCCAGTCCCCTCCCCTCTACACTACTGAGCCAGTCCCCTCTACACTACTGAGCCAGTCCCCTCTACACTACTGAGCCAGTCCCCTCTACACTACTGAGCCAGTCCCCTCTACACTACTGAGCCAGTCCCCTCTACACTACTGAGCCAGTCCCCTCTACACTACTGAGCCAGTCCCCTCTACACTACTGAGCCAGTCCCCTCTACACTACTGAGCCAGTCCCCTCTACACTACTGAGCCAGTCCCCTCTACACTACTGAGCCAGTCCCCTCTACACTACTGAGCCAGTCCCCTCCCCTCCTCACTACTGAGCCAGTCCCCTCTACACTACTGAGCCAGTCCCCTCTACACTACTGAGCCAGTCCCCTCTACACTACTGAGCCAGTCCCCTCCCCACTACTGAGCCAGTCCCCTCTACACTACTGAGCCAGTCCCCTCTACACTACTGAGCCAGTCCCCTCCCCTCTACACTACTGAGCCAGTCCCCTCTACACTACTGAGCCAGTCCCCTCTACACTACTGAGCCAGTCCCCTCTACACTACTGAGCCAGTCCCCTCTACACTACTGAGCCAGTCCCATCCCCTCCCTTCTACACTACTGAGCCAGTCCCCTCTACACTACTGAGCCAGTCCCCTCTACACTACTGAGCCAGTCCCCTCTACACTACTGAGCCAGTCCCCTCCCCTCCCCTCTACACTACTGAGCCAGTCCCCTCTACACTACTGAGCCAGTCCCCTCTACACTACTGAGCCAGTCCCCTCCCCTCCCCTCTACACTACTGAGCCAGTCCCCTCTACACTACTGAGCCAGTCCCCTCCCACTACTGAGCCAGTCCCCTCCCCACTACTGAGCCAGTCCCCTCTACACTACTGAGCCAGTCCCCTCCCCTCCCCTCTCCCCTCTACACTACTGAGCCAGTCCCCTCTACACTACTGAGCCAGTCCCCTCTACACTACTGAGCCAGTCCCCTCTACACTACTGAGCCAGTCCCCTCCCCTCCCCTCTACGCTACTGAGCCAGTCCCCTCCCCTCTACACTACTGAGCCAGTCCCCTCTACACTACTGAGCCAGTCCCTCTACACTACTGAGCCAGTCCCCTCTACACTACTGAGCCAGTCCCCTCTACACTACTGAGCCAGTCCCCTCTACACTACTGAGCCAGTCCCCTCTACACTACTGAGCCAGTCCCCTCTACACTACTGAGCCAGTCCCCTCTACACTACTGAGCCAGTCCCCTCTACGCTACTGAGCCAGTCCCCTCTACACTACTGAGCCAGTCCCCTCTACACTACTGAGCCAGTCCCCTCCCCTCCTCACTACTGAGCCAGTCCCCTCTACACTACTGAGCCAGTCCCCTCTACACTACTGAGCCAGTCCCCTCTACACTACTGAGCCAGTCCCCTCCCCACTACTGAGCCAGTCCCCTCTACACTACTGAGCCAGTCCCCTCTACACTACTGAGCCAGTCCCCTCCCCTCTACACTACTGAGCCAGTCCCCTCTACACTACTGAGCCAGTCCCCTCTACACTACTGAGCCAGTCCCCTCTACACTACTGAGCCAGTCCCCTCTACACTACTGAGCCAGTCCCCTCTACACTACTGAGCCAGTCCCCTCCCCTCCCCTCTACACTACTGAGCCAGTCCCCTCTACACTACTGAGCCAGTCCCCTCCCCTCCCCTCTACACTACTGAGCCAGTCCCCTCTACACTACTGAGCCAGTCCCCTCCCCACTACTGAGCCAGTCCCCTCCCCACTACTGAGCCAGTCCCCTCTACACTACTGAGCCAGTCCCCTCCCCTCCCCTCTACACTACTGAGCCAGTCCCCTCTACACTACTGAGCCAGTCCCCTCTACACTACTGAGCCAGTCCCCTCTACACTACTGAGCCAGTCCCCTCTACACTACTGAGCCAGTCCCCTCCCCTCCCCTCCCCTCCCCTCTACACTACTGAGCCAGTCCCCTCTACGCTACTGAGCCAGTCCCCTCCTCACTACTGAGCCAGTCCCCTCTACACTACTGAGCCAGTCCCCTCTACACTACTGAGCCAGTCCCCTCCTTACTACTGAGCCAGTCCCCTCTACACTACTGAGCCAGTCCCCTCCTCACTACTGAGCCAGTCCCCTCTACACTACTGAGCCAGTCCCCTCTACACTACTGAGCCAGTCCCCTCCCTCCCCTCCTCACTACTGAGCCAGTCCCCTCTACACTACTGAGCCAGTCCCCTCTACACTACTGAGCCAGTCCCCTCTACACTACTGAGCCAGTCCCCTCTACACTACTGAGCCAGTCCCCTCTACACTACTGAGCCAGTCCCCTCTACACTACTGAGCCAGTCCCCTCCCCTCCTCACTACTGAGCCAGTCCCCTCTACACTACTGAGCCAGTCCCCTCTACACTACTGAGCCAGTCCCATCCCCTCCCCTCTACACTACTGAGCCAGTCCCCTCTACACTACTGAGCCAGTCCCCTCTACACTACTGAGCCAGTCCCCTCTACACTACTGAGCCAGTCCCCTCTACACTACTGAGCCAGTCCCCTCTACACTACTGAGCCAGTCCCCTCTACACTACTGAGCCAGTCCCCTCTACACTACTGAGCCAGTCCCCTCTACACTACTGAGCCAGTCCCCTCTACACTACTGAGCCAGTCCCCTCTACACTACTGAGCCAGTCCCCTCCCCTCCTCACTACTGAGCCAGTCCCCTCTACACTACTGAGCCAGTCCCCTCTACACTACTGAGCCAGTCCCCTCTACACTACTGAGCCAGTCCCCTCTACACTACTGAGCCAGTCCCCTCTACACTACTGAGCCAGTCCCCTCCCCTCCCCTCTACACTACTGAGCCAGTCCCCTCTACACTACTGAGCCAGTCCCCTCCCCTCCCCTCTACACTACTGAGCCAGTCCCCTCTACACTACTGAGCCAGTCCCCTCCCCACTACTGAGCCAGTCCCCTCCCCACTACTGAGCCAGTCCCCTCTACACTACTGAGCCAGTCCCCTCCCCTCCCCTCTACACTACTGAGCCAGTCCCCTCTACACTACTGAGCCAGTCCCCTCTACACTACTGAGCCAGTCCCCTCTACACTACTGAGCCAGTCCCCTCTACACTACTGAGCCAGTCCCCTCCCCTCCCCTCCCCTCTACACTACTGAGCCAGTCCCCTCTACACTACTGAGCCAGTCCCCTCCTCACTACTGAGCCAGTCCCCTCTACACTACTGAGCCAGTCCCCTCTACACTACTGAGCCAGTCCCCTCCTTACTACTGAGCCAGTCCCCTCTACGCTACTGAGCCAGTCCCCTCCTCACTACTGAGCCAGTCCCCTCTACACTACTGAGCCAGTCCCCTCTACACTACTGAGCCAGTCCCCTCTACACTACTGAGCCAGTCCCCTCTACACTACTGAGCCAGTCCCCTCTACACTACTGAGCCAGTCCCCTCTACACTACTGAGCCAGTCCCCTCTACACTACTGAGCCAGTCCCCTCTACACTACTGAGCCAGTCCCCTCTACACTACTGAGCCAGTCCCCTCCCTCCTCACTACTGAGCCAGTCCCCTCTACACTACTGAGCCAGTCCCCTCTACACTACTGAGCCAGTCCCATCCCCTCCCCTCTACACTACTGAGCCAGTCCCCTCTACACTACTGAGCCAGTCCCCTCTACACTACTGAGCCAGTCCCCTCTACACTACTGAGCCAGTCCCCTCTACACTACTGAGCCAGTCCCCTCTACACTACTGAGCCAGTCCCCTCTACACTACTGAGCCAGTCCCCTCTACACTACTGAGCCAGTCCCCTCTACACTACTGAGCCAGTCCCCTCTACACTACTGAGCCAGTCCCCTCTACACTACTGAGCCAGTCCCCTCTACACTACTGAGCCAGTCCCCTCTACACTACTGAGCCAGTCCCCTCTACACTACTGAGCCAGTCCCCTCTACACTACTGAGCCAGTCCCCTCCCTACTGAGCCCCTCTACACTACTGAGCCAGTCCCCTCCCCTCTACACTACTGAGCCAGTCCCCTCTACACTACTGAGCCAGTCCCCTCTACACTACTGAGCCAGTCCCCTCTACACTACTGAGCCAGTCCCCTCTACACTACTGAGCCAGTCCCCTCTACACTACTGAGCCAGTCCCCTCTACACTACTGAGCCAGTCCCCTCTACACTACTGAGCCAGTCCCCTCTACACTACTGAGCCAGTCCCCTCTACACTACTGAGCCAGTCCCCTCTACACTACTGAGCCAGTCCCCTCTACACTACTGAGCCAGTCCCCTCCCCTCCCCTCCTACACTACTGAGCCAGTCCCCTCTACACTACTGAGCCAGTCCCCTCTACACTACTGAGCCAGTCCCCTCTACACTACTGAGCCAGTCCCCTCTACACTACTGAGCCAGTCCCCTCTACACTACTGAGCCAGTCCCCTCCCCTCTACACTACTGAGCCAGTCCCCTCTACACTACTGAGCCAGTCCCCTCTACACTACTGAGCCAGTCCCCTCTACACTACTGAGCCAGTCCCCTCTACACTACTGAGCCAGTCCCCTCTACACTACTGAGCCAGTCCCCTCTACACTACTGAGCCAGTCCCCTCTACACTACTGAGCCAGTCCCCTCTACACTACTGAGCCAGTCCCCTCTACACTACTGAGCCAGTCCCCTCTACACTACTGAGCCAGTCCCCTCTACACTACTGAGCCAGTCCCCTCTACACTACTGAGCCAGTCCCCTCTACACTACTGAGCCAGTCCCCTCTACACTACTGAGCCAGTCCCCTCTACACTACTGAGCCAGTCCCCCTACACTACTGAGCCAGTCCCCTCTACACTACTGAGCCAGTCCCCTCTACACTACTGAGCCAGTCCCCTCTACACTACTGAGCCAGTCCCCTCTACACTACTGAGCCAGTCCCCTCTACACTACTGAGCCAGTCCCCTCTACACTACTGAGCCAGTCCCCTCTACACTACTGAGCCAGTCCCTACCCTCCCCTCTACACTACTGAGCCAGTCCCCTCCCCTCTACACTACTGAGCCAGTCCCCTCTACACTACTGAGCCAGTCCCCTCTACACTACTGAGCCAGTCCCCTCTACACTACTGAGCCAGTCCCCTCTACACTACTGAGCCAGTCCCCTCTACACTACTGAGCCAGTCCCCTCTACACTACTGAGCCAGTCCCCTCTACACTACTGAGCCAGTCCCCTCTACACTACTGAGCCAGTCCCCTCTACACTACTGAGCCAGTCCCCTCTACACTACTGAGCCAGTCCCCTCTACACTACTGAGCCAGTCCCTCCCCTCTACACTACTGAGCCAGTCCCCTCTACACTACTGAGCCAGTCCCCTCTACACTACTGAGCCAGTCCCCTCTACACTACTGAGCCAGTCCCCTCCCCACTACTGAGCCAGTCCCCTCTACACTACTGAGCCAGTCCCCTCTACACTACTGAGCCAGTCCCCTCCCCTCTACACTACTGAGCCAGTCCCCTCTACACTACTGAGCCAGTCCCCTCTACACTACTGAGCCAGTCCCCTCTACACTACTGAGCCAGTCCCCTCTACACTACTGAGCCAGTCCCATCCCCTCCCCTCTACACTACTGAGCCAGTCCCCTCTACACTACTGAGCCAGTCCCCTCTACACTACTGAGCCAGTCCCCTCTACACTACTGAGCCAGTCCCCTCCCCTCCCCTCTACACTACTGAGCCAGTCCCCTCTACACTACTGAGCCAGTCCCCTCTACACTACTGAGCCAGTCCCCTCCCCTCCCCTCTACACTACTGAGCCAGTCCCCTCTACACTACTGAGCCAGTCCCCTCTACACTACTGAGCCAGTCCCCTCTACACTACTGAGCCAGTCCCCTCTACACTACTGAGCCAGTCCCCTCCCCTCCCCTCTACACTACTGAGCCAGTCCCCTCTACACTACTGAGCCAGTCCCCTCTACACTACTGAGCCAGTCCCCTCTACACTACTGAGCCAGTCCCCTCCCTCCCCTCTACGCTACTGAGCCAGTCCCCTCCCCTCTACACTACTGAGCCAGTCCCCTCTACACTACTGAGCCAGTCCCCTCTACACTACTGAGCCAGTCCCCTCTACACTACTGAGCCAGTCCCCTCTACACTACTGAGCCAGTCCCCTCTACACTACTGAGCCAGTCCCCTCCCCTCCCCTCTACACTACTGAGCCAGTCCCCTCTACACTACTGAGCCAGTCCCCTCTACACTACTGAGCCAGTCCCCTCTACACTACTGAGCCAGTCCCCTCTACACTACTGAGCCAGTCCCCTCTACACTACTGAGCCAGTCCCCTCTACACTAC
Organism: Oncorhynchus kisutch; assembly: GCF_002021735.2. Taxonomy (NCBI): domain Eukaryota; kingdom Metazoa; phylum Chordata; class Actinopteri; order Salmoniformes; family Salmonidae; genus Oncorhynchus; species Oncorhynchus kisutch. The sequence goes on from NC_034192.2 coordinate 64,235,985, forward strand.
TGAGCCAGTCCCCTCCCCCCCTCACTACTGAGCCAGTCCCCTCTACACTACTGAGCCAGTCCCCTCTACACTACTGAGCCAGTCCCCTCTACACTACTGAGCCAGTCCCCTCCCCACTACTGAGCCAGTCCCCTCTACACTACTGAGCCAGTCCCCTCTACACTACTGAGCCAGTCCCCTCTCTACACTACTGAGCCAGTCCCCTCTACACTACTGAGCCAGTCCCCTCTACACTACTGAGCCAGTCCCCTCTACACTACTGAGCCAGTCCCCTCTACACTACTGAGCCAGTCCCCTCTACACTACTGAGCCAGTCCCCTCCCCTCCCCTCTACACTACTGAGCCAGTCCCCTCTACACTACTGAGCCAGTCCCCTCCCCTCCCCTCTACACTACTGAGCCAGTCCCCTCTACACTACTGAGCCAGTCCCCTCCCCACTACTGAGCCAGTCCCCTCTACACTACTGAGCCAGTCCCCTCTACACTACTGAGCCAGTCCCCTCCCCTCCCCTCTACACTACTGAGCCAGTCCCCTCTACACTACTGAGCCAGTCCCCTCTACACTACTGAGCCAGTCCCCTCTACACTACTGAGCCAGTCCCCTCTACACTACTGAGCCAGTCCCCTCCCCTCCCCTCCCCTCTACACTACTGAGCCAGTCCCCTCTACACTACTGAGCCAGTCCCCTCCTCACTACTGAGCCAGTCCCCTCTACACTACTGAGCCAGTCCCCTCTACACTACTGAGCCAGTCCCCTCTTACTACTGAGCCAGTCCCCTCTACACTACTGAGCCAGTCCCCTCTACACTACTGAGCCAGTCCCCTCCCCTCCCCTCTACACTACTGAGCCAGTCCCCTCTACACTACTGAGCCAGTCCCCTCCCCTCCCCTCTACACTACTGAGCCAGTCCCCTCTACACTACTGAGCCAGTCCCCTCCCCACTACTGAGCCAGTCCCCTCCCCACTACTGAGCCAGTCCCCTCTACACTACTGAGCCAGTCCCCTCCCCTCCCCTCTACACTACTGAGCCAGTCCCCTCTACACTACTGAGCCAGTCCCCTCTACACTACTGAGCCAGTCCCCTCTACACTACTGAGCCAGTCCCCTCTACACTACTGAGCCAGTCCCCTCCCCTCCCCTCCCCTCTACACTACTGAGCCAGTCCCCTCTACACTACTGAGCCAGTCCCCTCCTCACTACTGAGCCAGTCCCCTCTACACTACTGAGCCAGTCCCCTCTACACTACTGAGCCAGTCCCCTCCTTACTACTGAGCCAGTCCCCTCTACGCTACTGAGCCAGTCCCCTCCTCACTACTGAGCCAGTCCCCTCTACACTACTGAGCCAGTCCCCTCTACACTACTGAGCCAGTCCCCTCCCCTCCCTCCTCACTACTGAGCCAGTCCCCTCTACACTACTGAGCCAGTCCCATCTACACTACTGAGCCAGTCCCCTCTACACTACTGAGCCAGTCCCCTCTACACTACTGAGCCAGTCCCCTCTACACTACTGAGCCAGTCCCCTCTACACTACTGAGCCAGTCCCCTCCCCTCCTCACTACTGAGCCAGTCCCCTCTACACTACTGAGCCAGTCCCCTCTACACTACTGAGCCAGTCCCATCCCCTCCCCTCTACACTACTGAGCCAGTCCCCTCTACACTACTGAGCCAGTCCCCTCTACACTACTGAGCCAGTCCCCTCTACACTACTGAGCCAGTCCCCTCTACACTACTGAGCCAGTCCCCTCTACACTACTGAGCCAGTCCCCTCTACACTACTGAGCCAGTCCCCTCTACACTACTGAGCCAGTCCCCTCTACACTACTGAGCCAGTCCCCTCTACACTACTGAGCCAGTCCCCTCTACACTACTGAGCCAGTCCCCTCCCCCTCACTACTGAGCCAGTCCCCTCTACACTACTGAGCCAGTCCCCTCTACACTACTGAGCCAGTCCCCTCTACACTACTGAGCCAGTCCCCTCTACACTACTGAGCCAGTCCCCTCTACACTACTGAGCCAGTCCCCTCCCCTCCCCTCTACACTACTGAGCCAGTCCCCTCTACACTACTGAGCCAGTCCCCTCCCCTCCCCTCTACACTACTGAGCCAGTCCCCTCTACACTACTGAGCCAGTCCCCTCCCCACTACTGAGCCAGTCCCCTCCCCACTACTGAGCCAGTCCCCTCTACACTACTGAGCCAGTCCCCTCCCTCCCCTCTACACTACTGAGCCAGTCCCCTCTACACTACTGAGCCAGTCCCCTCTACACTACTGAGCCAGTCCCCTCTACACTACTGAGCCAGTCCCCTCTACACTACTGAGCCAGTCCCCTCCCCTCCCCTCCCCTCTACACTACTGAGCCAGTCCCCTCTACGCTACTGAGCCAGTCCCCTCCTCACTACTGAGCCAGTCCCCTCTACACTACTGAGCCAGTCCCCTCTACACTACTGAGCCAGTCCCCTCCTTACTACTGAGCCAGTCCCCTCTACACTACTGAGCCAGTCCCCTCCTCACTACTGAGCCAGTCCCCTCTACACTACTGAGCCAGTCCCCTCTACACTACTGAGCCAGTCCCCTCCCCTCCCCTCCTCACTACTGAGCCAGTCCCCTCTACGCTACTGAGCCAGTCCCATCTACACTACTGAGCCAGTCCCCTCTACACTACTGAGCCAGTCCCCTCTACACTACTGAGCCAGTCCCCTCTACACTACTGAGCCAGTCCCCTCTACACTACTGAGCCAGTCCCCTCCCCTCCTCACTACTGAGCCAGTCCCCTCTACACTACTGAGCCAGTCCCCTCTACACTACTGAGCCAGTCCCATCCCCTCCCCTCTACACTACTGAGCCAGTCCCCTCTACACTACTGAGCCAGTCCCCTCTACACTACTGAGCCAGTCCCCTCTACACTACTGAGCCAGTCCCCTCTACACTACTGAGCCAGTCCCCTCTACACTACTGAGCCAGTCCCCTCTACACTACTGAGCCAGTCCCCTCTACACTACTGAGCCAGTCCCCTCTACACTACTGAGCCAGTCCCCTCTACACTACTGAGCCAGTCCCCTCTACACTACTGAGCCAGTCCCCCCCTCCTCACTACTGAGCCAGTCCCCTCTACACTACTGAGCCAGTCCCCTCTTACTACTGAGCCAGTCCCCTCTACACTACTGAGCCAGTCCCCTCTCACTACTGAGCCAGTCCCCTCTACACTACTGAGCCAGTCCCCTCTACACTACTGAGCCAGTCCCCTCCCCTCCCCTCCTCACTACTGAGCCAGTCCCCTCTACACTACTGAGCCAGTCCCCTCTACACTACTGAGCCAGTCCCCTCTACACTACTGAGCCAGTCCCCTCTACACTACTGAGCCAGTCCCCTCTACACTACTGAGCCAGTCCCCTCTACACTACTGAGCCAGTCCCCTCTACACTACTGAGCCAGTCCCCTCCCCTCCCCTCTACGCTACTGAGCCAGTCCCCTCCCCTCTACACTACTGAGCCAGTCCCCTCTACACTACTGAGCCAGTCCCCTCTACACTACTGAGCCAGTCCCCTCTACACTACTGAGCCAGTCCCCTCTACACTACTGAGCCAGTCCCCTCTACACTACTGAGCCAGTCCCCTCTACACTACTGAGCCAGTCCCCTCTACACTACTGAGCCAGTCCCCTCTACACTACTGAGCCAGTCCCCTCCCCTCCACTACTGAGCCAGTCCCCTCTACACTACTGAGCCAGTCCCCTCTACACTACTGAGCCAGTCCCCTCCCCACTACTGAGCCAGTCCCCTCTACACTACTGAGCCAGTCCCCTCTACACTACTGAGCCAGTCCCCTCCCCTCTACACTACTGAGCCAGTCCCCTCTACACTACTGAGCCAGTCCCCTCTACACTACTGAGCCAGTCCCCTCTACACTACTGAGCCAGTCCCCTCTACACTACTGAGCCAGTCCCCTCTACACTACTGAGCCAGTCCCCTCTACACTACTGAGCCAGTCCCCTCTACACTACTGAGCCAGTCCCCTCTACACTACTGAGCCAGTCCCCTCTACACTACTGAGCCAGTCCCCTCTACACTACTGAGCCAGTCCCCTCTACACTACTGAGCCAGTCCCCTCTACACTACTGAGCCAGTCCCCTCTACACTACTGAGCCAGTCCCCTCCCCACTACTGAGCCAGTCCCCTCTACACTACTGAGCCAGGCCCCCTACACTACTGAGCCAGTCCCCTCTACACTACTGAGCCAGTCCCCTCTACACTACTGAGCCAGTCCCCTCTACACTACTGAGCCAGTCCCCTCTACACTACTGAGCCAGTCCCCTCTACACTACTGAGCCAGTCCCCTCTACACTACTGAGCCAGTCCCCTCTACACTACTGAGCCAGTCCCCTCCCCTCCCCTCTACACTACTGAGCCAGTCCCCTCCCCTCTACACTACTGAGCCAGTCCCCTCTACACTACTGAGCCAGTCCCCTCTACACTACTGAGCCAGTCCCCTCTACACTACTGAGCCAGTCCCCTCTACACTACTGAGCCAGTCCTCTCTACACTACTGAGCCAGTCCCCTCTACACTACTGAGCCAGTCCCCTCTACACTACTGAGCCAGTCCCCTCTACACTACTGAGCTAGTCCCCTCTACACTACTGAGCCAGTCCCCTCTACACTACTGAGCCAGTCCCCTCTACGCTACTGAGCCAGTCCCCTCTACACTACTGAGCCAGTCCCCTCTACACTACTGAGCCAGTCCCCTCTACACTACTGAGCCAGTCCCCTCCCCTCCTCACTACTGAGCCAGTCCCCTCTACACTACTGAGCCAGTCCCCTCTACACTACTGAGCCAGTCCCCTCTACACTACTGAGCCAGTCCCCTCCCCACTACTGAGCCAGTCCCCTCTACACTACTGAGCCAGTCCCCTCTACACTACTGAGCCAGTCCCCTCCCCTCTACACTACTGAGCCAGTCCCCTCTACACTACTGAGCCAGTCCCCTCTACACTACTGAGCCAGTCCCCTCTACACTACTGAGCCAGTCCCCTCTAAACTACTGAGCCAGTCCCATCCCCTCCCCTCTACACTACTGAGCCAGTCCCCTCTACACTACTGAGCCAGTCCCCTCTACACTACTGAGCCAGTCCCCTCTACACTACTGAGCCAGTCCCCTCCCCTCCCCTCTACACTACTGAGCCAGTCCCCTCTACACTACTGAGCCAGTCCCCTCTACACTACTGAGCCAGTCCCCTCCCCTCCCCTCTACACTACTGAGCTAGTCCCCTCTACGCTACTGAGCCAGTCCCCTCCCCACTACTGAGCCAGTCCCCTCCCCACTACTGAGCCAGTCCCCTCTACACTACTGAGCCAGTCCCCTCCCCTCCCCTCTACACTACTGAGCCAGTCCCCTCTACACTACTGAGCCAGTCCCCTCTACACTACTGAGCCAGTCCCCTCTACACTACTGAGCCAGTCCCCTCCCCTCCCCTCTACGCTACTGAGCCAGTCCCCTCCCCTCTACACTACTGAGCCAGTCCCCTCTACACTACGGAGCCAGTCCTCTCTACACTACTGAGCCAGTCCCCTCTACACTACTGAGCCAGTCCCCTCTACACTACTGAGCCAGTCCCCTCTACACTACTGAGCCTAGTCCCCTCTACACTACTGAGCCAGTCCCCTCTACACTACTGAGCCAGTCCCCTCTACGCTACTGAGCCAGTCCCCTCTACGCTACTGAGCCAGTCCCCTCTACACTACTGAGCCAGTCCCCTCTACACTACTGAGCCAGTCCCCTCCCCTCCTCACTACTGAGCCAGTCCCCTCTACACTACTGAGCCAGTCCCCTCTACACTACTGAGCCAGTCCCCTCTACACTACTGAGCCAGTCCCCTCCCCACTACTGAGCCAGTCCCCTCTACATTACTGAGCCAGTCACCTCTACACTACTGAGCCAGTCCCCCCCTCTACACTACTGAGCCAGTCCCCTCTACACTACTGAGCCAGTCCCCTCTACACTACTGAGCCAGTCCCCTCTACACTACTGAGCCAGTCCCCTCTACACTACTGAGCCAGTCCCCTCCCCTCCCCTCTACACTACTGAGCCAGTCCCCTCTACACTACTGAGCCAGTCCCCTCCCCTCCCCTCTACACTACTGAGCTAGTCCCCTCTACACTACTGAGCCAGTCCCCTCCCCACTACTGAGCCAGTCCCCTCCCCACTACTGAGCCAGTCCCCTCTACACTACTGAGCCAGTCCCCTCCCCTCCCCTCTACACTACTGAGCCAGTCCCCTCTACACTACTGAGCCAGTCCCCTCTACACTACTGAGCCAGTCCCCTCTACACTACTGAGCCAGTCCCCTCTACACCACTGAGCCAGTCCCCTCCCCTCCCCTCCCCTCTACACTACTGAGCCAGTCCCCTCTACGCTACTGAGCCAGTCCCCTCCTCACTACTGAGCCAGTCCCCTCTACACTACTGAGCCAGTCCCCTCTACACTACTGAGCCAGTCCCCTCCTTACTACTGAGCCAGTCCCCTCTACACTACTGAGCCAGTCCCCTCCTCACTACTGAGCCAGTCCCCTCTACACTACTGAGCCAGTCCCCTCTACACTACTGAGCCAGTCCCCTCCCCTCCCCTCCTCACTACTGAGCCAGTCCCCTCTACACTACTGAGCCAGTCCCCTCTACACTACTGAGCCAGTCCCCTCTACACTACTGAGCCAGTCCCCTCTACACTACTGAGCCAGTCCCCTCTACACTACTGAGCCAGTCCCCTCTACACTACTGAGCCAGTCCCCTCCCCTCCTCACTACTGAGCCAGTCCCCTCTACACTACTGAGCCAGTCCCCTCTACACTACTGAGCCAGTCCCATCCCCTCCCCTCTACACTACTGAGCCAGTCCCCTCTACACTACTGAGCCAGTCCCCTCTACACTACTGAGCCAGTCCCCTCTACACTACTGAGCCAGTCCCCTCTACACTACTGAGCCAGTCCCCTCTACACTACTGAGCCAGTCCCCTCTACACTACTGAGCCAGTCCCCTCTACACTACTGAGCCAGTCCCCTCTACACTACTGAGCCAGTCCCCTCTACACTACTGAGCCAGTCCCCTCTACACTACTGAGCCAGTCCCCTCCCCCTCACTACTGAGCCAGTCCCCTCTACACTACTGAGCCAGTCCCCTCTACACTACTGAGCCAGTCCCATCCCCTCCCCTCTACACTACTGAGCCAGTCCCCTCTACACTACTGAGCCAGTCCCCTCTACACTACTGAGCCAGTCCCCTCTACACTACTGAGCCAGTCCCCTCTACACTACTGAGCCAGTCCCCTCCCCACTACTGAGCCAGTCCCCTCTACACTACTGAGCCAGTCCCCCTACACTACTGAGCCAATCCCCTCTACGCTACTGAGCCAGTCCCCTCTACACCACTGAGCCAGTCCCCTCTACACTACTGAGCCAGTCCCCTCTACACTACTGAGCCAGTCCCCTCTACACTACTGAGCCAGTCCCCTCTACACTACTGAGCCAGTCCCCTCCCCTCCCTACGCTACTGAGCCAGCCCCCTCCCCTCTACACTACTGAGCCAGTCCCCTCTACACTACTGAGCCAGTCCCCTCTACACTACTGAGCCAGTCCCCTCTACACTACTGAGCCAGTCCCCTCTACACTACTGAGCCAGTCCCCTCTACACTACTGAGCCAGTCCCCTCTACACTACTGAGCCAGTCCCCTCTACACTACTGAGCCAGTCCCCTCTACGCTACTGAGCCAGTCCCCTCTACACTACTGAGCCAGTCCCCTCTACACTACTGAGCCAGTCCCCTCTACACTACTGAGCCAGTCCCCTCTACACTACTGAGCCAGTCCCCTCCCCTCCCATCTACGCTACTGAGCCAGTCCCCTCCCCTCTACACTACTGAGCCAGTCCCCTCTACACTACTGAGCCAGTCCCCTCTACACTACTGAGCCAGTCCCCTCTACACTACTGAGCCAGTCCCCTCTACACTACTGAGCCAGTCCCCTCTACACTACTGAGCCAGTCCCCTCTACACTACTGAGCCAGTCCCCTCTACACTACTGAGCCAGTCCCCTCTACGCTACTGAGCCAGTCCCCTCTACACTACTGAGCCAGTCCCCTCTACACTACTGAGCCAGTCCCCTCTACACTACTGAGCCAGTCCCCTCCCCTCCTCACTACTGAGCCAGTCCCCTCTACACTACTGAGCCAGTCCCCTCTACACTACTGAGCCAGTCCCCTCCCCACTACTGAGCCAGTCCCCTCTACATTACTGAGCAGTCACTCTACACTACTGGAGCCAGTCCCCTCCCGCTCTAACACTACTGAGCCAGTCCCTCGTACACTACTGAGCCAGTCCCCCTCCTTACTACTGAGCCAGTCCCCTCTACGCTACTGAGCCAGTCCCCTCCTCACTACTGAAGCCAGTCCCCTCTAGCACTACTGAGCCAGTTCCACTCTACACTACTGAGGGCCAGTTCCCCTCCCCTCCCTCCTCACTACTCCGAGCCAGTCCCCTGCTACTACGCTACTGAGCCAGTCCCATCTACACTACTGAGCCAGTCCCCTCTACACTACTGACTAGTCCCTCTACACTACTGAGCCAGTCCCCTCTACCGCTACTGAGCCAGTCCCCTCTACACTACTGAGCCAGTCCCCTCCCCTCCTCACTACTGAGCCAGTCCCCTCTACACTACTGAGCCAGTCCCTCTACACTACTGAGCCAGTCCCATTCCCCTCCCTCTACCTACTGAGCCAGTCCCCTCTACACTACTGAGCCAGTCCCCTCTACAACTACTGAGCCAGTCCCCCTCTACACTACTGAGCAGTCCCTCTACACTACTGAGCCAGTACCCTCTACACTACTGAGCCAGTCCCCTCTACACTACTGAGCCAGTCCCCTGCTACACTATGAGCTAGTCCCCCTCTACACTGACTGAGCCCAGTCCCCTCTACGCTACTGAGCCAGTCCCCTCTACACTACTGAGCCAGTCCCCTCCCCTCCTCACTACTGAGCCAGTCCCCTCTACACTACTGAGCCAGTCCCCTCCTACACTACTGAGGCCAGTCCCATCCCCTCCCCTCTACACTACTGAGCCAGTCCCCTCTACACTACTGAGCCAGTCCCCTCTACACTACTGAGCCCAGTCCCCTCTACACTACTGAGCCAGTCCCCTCTACACTACTGAGCCAGTCCCCTCCCCACTACTGAGCCAGTCCCTCTACACTACTGAGCCCAGGCCCCCTACACTACTGAGCCAATCCCCTCTACGCTACTGAGCCGAGTCCCCCTCTACGCCACTGGAGCCAGTCCCCTCTACACTACTGAGCCAGTCCCCTCTACACCTACTGAGCCAGTCCCCTCTACACTACTGAGCCAGTCCCCCTCTACACTACTGAGCCATGTCCCCTCTACACTACTGAGCCAGTCCCCTCCCCTCCCCTCTACGCTACTGAGCCAGTCCCCTCCCCTCTACCACTACTGAGCCAGTCCCCTCTACACTACGGAGCCAGTTCCTCTCTACACTACTGAGCCAGTCCCCTCTACACTACTTGAGCCAGTCCCCTCTACACTACTGAGCCAGTCCCCTCTACACTACTGAGCTAGTCCCCTCTACACTACTGAGCCAGTCCCTCTACACTACTGAGCCAGTCCCCTCTACGCTACTGAGCCCAGTCCCCTCTACGCTTACTGAGCCAGTCCCCTCTACACTACTGAGCCAGTCCCCTCTACACTACTGAGCCAGTCCCCTCCCTCCTCACTACTGAGCCAGTCCCCTCTACACTACTGAGCCAGTCCCCTCTACACTACTGAGCCAGTCCCCTCCCCACTACTGAGCCAGTCCCCTCTACATTACTGAGCCAGTCACCTCTACACTACTGAGCCAGTCCCCTCCCCTCTACACTACTGAGCCAGTCCCCTCTACACTACTGAGCCAGTCCCCTCTAAACTACTGAGCCAGTCCCATCCCCTCCCCTCTACACTACTGAGCCAGTCCCCTCTACACTACTGAGCCAGTCCCCTCTACCACTACTGAGCCCAGTCCCCTCTACACTACTGAGCCAGTCCCTCCCCTCCCCTCTAACACTACTGAGCCAGTCCCCTCTACACTACTGAGCCAGTCCCCTCTACACTACTGAGCCAGTCCCCTCCCCTCCCCTCTACACTACTGAGCTAGTCCCCTCCCCTCCCCTCTACACTACTTGAGCTATTCCCCTCTACACTACTGAGCCAGTCCCCTCCCCACTACTGAGCCAGTCCCCTCCCCACTACTGAGCCAGTCCCCTCTACACCACTGAGCCAGTCCCCTCTACACTACTGAGCTAGTCCCCTCTACACTACTGAGCCAGTCCCTCCCTCCTCACTACTGAGCCAGTCCCCTCTACACTACTGAGCCAGTCCCCTCTACACTACTGAGCCAGTCCCCTCTACACTACTGAGCCAGTCCCTTCTACCACTACTGAGCCAGTGGACCCTCTACGCTACTGAGCCAGTCCCCTCCCCTCTACACTACTGAGCCAATCCCCTCTACACTACTTAGCCAGTCCCCTCTACTCTACTGAGCCAGTCCCCTCTACACTACTGAGCCAGTCCCCTCTACACTACTGAGCCAGTCCCCTCTACACTACTGAGCCAGTCCCCTCTACACTACTGAGCCAGTCCCCTCCCCTCCCCTCCCCTCTACACTACTGAGCCAGTCCCCTCTACGCTTCTGAGCCAGTCCCCTCCTCACTACTGAGCCAGTCCCCTCTACACTACTGAGCCAGTCCCCTCTACACTACTGAGCCAGTCCCCTCCTCACTACTGAGCCAGTCCCCTCTACACTACTGAGCCAGTCCCCTCTACACTACTGAGCCAGTCCGCCTTTACGCTACTGAGCCAGTCCCCTCCTCACTACTTGAGCCAGTCCCCTCTACACTACTGAGCCAGTCCACTCTACACTACTGAGCCAGTCCCCTCCCCTCCCCTCCTCACTACTCAGCCAGTCCCCTCTACGCTACTGAGCCAGTCCCCTCTACACTACTGAGCCAGTCCCCTCTACACTACTGAGCCAGTCCCTCTACACTACTGAGCCAGTCCCCTCTACACTACTGAGCCAGTCCCCTCTACACTACTGAGCCAGTCCCCTCTACACTACTGAGCCAGTCCCCTCTACACTAATGAGCCAGTCCCCTCTACACTACTGAGCCAGTCCCCTCTACACTACTGAGCCAGTCCCCTCTACGCTACTGAGCCAGTTCCCTCCCCTCCCCTCCTCACTACTGAGCCAGTCCCCTCTACGCTACTGAGCCAGTCCCCTCTACACTACTGAGCCAGTCCCCTCTACACTACTGAGCTTGTCCCCTCCCCTCCCCTCCCCTCCCCTCCCCTCCCCTCCCCTCCCCTCCCCTCCCCTCCCCTCCCCTCCCCCTCCCATCCCTCCCTTCCTTCCCCTCCCCTCCCCTCTCCTCCCCTCCCTTCCCTTCCCCTCCCCTCCCCTCCCCTCCCCGTCCAAAGTCCAAAGTGATTAACATGAATTAAGACATTTTCATTAGAGAGACGCCACAGTGAACAACAAATGTTCCCACAACATTAGAGAACATTCCCTTTAGAGTCATTAACTAACCGTTTCATAGGAATGTTCCTGTGATGTGCAAGGAACGTTTCCAAGAGGCCATTCCTTTAATGTCAAATAATAAATAAAACCCAGAATGTGGTTACAATGTTCTCTGAATTTAAGATATTAATGTTGAGGACGCATTTTATGGGAACATTGCAAGAATGTTCATGTGTCCAGTTTTGTGTGGGTTAGGAGAATATTCGAACAACGTCCCACCAAACATACACAGAACATGGTAGCCATGTTCTCAGAATATAAGATATTATATTTTCATGGGAACATTGCAAGAACAGTTGTGTCCAAAGAAAAATGGATTACATATCACTGTCACGCCTGCTCCCGCCAAGCTACCCAGCACTACTCTCTCCCTCTCTCCCTCCCTGTTGTTAGAGGGCGCCAAGCTACCCAGCACTACTCTCTCCCTCCCTCTCTTCTCCCTGGCGTTAGAGGGCGCCAAGCTACCCAGCACTACTCTCCCCCTCCCTCTCTCCCTCCCTGTTGTTAGAGGGCGCCAAGCTACCCAGCACTACTCTCTCCCTCCCTGACTCCCTCCCTGGCGTTAGAGGGCACCAAGCTACCCAGCACTACTCTCCCCCTCCCTCTCTCCCTCCCTGTTGTTAGAGGGCGCCAAGCTACCCAGCACTACTCTCTCCCTCCCTCTCTCCCTCCCTGGCGTTAGAGGGCGCCAAGCTACCCAGCACTACTCTCCCCCTCCCTCTATCCCTCCCTGGTGTTAGAAGGCGCCAAGCTACCCAGCACTACTCTCTCCCTCCCTCTCTCCCTCCCTGGCGTTAGAGGGCGCCAAGCTACCCAGCACTACTCTCCCCCTCCCTCTATCCCTCCCTGGTGTTAGAAGGCGCCAAGCTACCCAGCACTACTCTCTCCCTCCCTCTCTCCCTCCCTGGCGTTAGAGGGCGCCAAGCTACCCAGCACTACTCTCTCCCTCTCTCCCTCCCTGGCGTTAGAGGATGCCAAGCCACCCAGCACTACTCTCTCCCTCCCTGGGCGTTAGAGGGGTGCCAACAACACAGGTCTAGAACTATACAACAACACAGATCTAGGACTATACAACAACACAGGTCTAGGACTATACAACAACACAGGTCTAGGACTAATACATTCTATACAACAACACAGGTCTTGGACCACTACCTCTAACCACTGCCACTACCACTACCACCTTCACTACCACTACCTCTTCCAGTTCCACTACCTCTACCTCTACCTCTATCACTACCTCACCTCTACCTCTCCACTACCTCCTACCACTACCACTACCTCTACCTCTATCTCTACAACTACCTCGGACCACAACATCTACCTCTACCTCTACCACTACCTCTACCAGTACCTCTACCACTACCTTTACCTTTACCTCTACCACTACCTCTGCCTCTACCTCTTCCACTACCTCTTCCAATACCACTAACCACTACCACTACCACTACCACTACCACTACCACTACCACTACCACTACCTCTTCCTCTACCTGTACCACTACCTCCTACCTATATCTCTACCTCTACCTCTACCTCTATCTCTACCTCTACAACCTACCACTACCACTACCTCTACCTGTACCACTACCACCTCCACTACCTCTACATCTTCCAGTAACTCTACCTCTACCTCTTCCACTACAATTACCTCTACCACAACCACTACCTCTACCTGTACCACTACCTCGACCTCTTCCAGTAACTCTATCTCTACCACTACCACTACCACTACCTCTACCACTACCAATACCTCTACCTGTACCCACTACCTCTACCTCTACCTCTACCGACTACCACTACCCTTACCACTACCACTACCTCTACCTCTACCACTACCTCTACCTCTACCTCTACCTCTACCTCTACCTCTACCCTCTTCCACTACCTTTCCACTACCACTAACCATTACTCAACCTCTTCACTACTCTCTTCCACTACCGCTACCGCTATCACTACCTGTACTTCTACCTGGTACCACTACCTCTACCTCTACCTCTCACCTGTACACCTACCTCTTCCTCTACCTCTACTCTTCCACTCCACTACTCTTCCCACTACCTCTACTATACCACTAACTCTACTCTACCCTATCCCCTCTAACCTCTACCTCTTCAGCTAACCTCTACCACTACCACTAACTCGACCTCTACCTCCAACACTACCCCTATCTCTAACCACTACATCTACCTCTACCTCTACCACTTCCACTACCTCTTCCACTACCTCCAATCACTACCTCGACCACTACCACTACCACTAACTCGACCTCTACCTCTACACTACCATACCCCTAACCACTACCTCTACCTCTACCACTAACCTCTACCTCTTCCACTAACTCTACCACTACCTCTACCTCTACCACTCCCTCTACCACTACCTCTATCACTACCTCTACCTCTACCCCTACCCCTACCACTACCCCTAACTCTACCTCTTCCACTACTACTACCACTACCCCTACCACTACCCCTACCTCGACCTCTACACTACCTCTACCACTACCTCTTCCTCTACCTCTACTACTCTACCTCTACCACTACCTCTTCCTCTTCCTCTACCACTACCTCTTCCTCTACCACTACCACTACCTCTACCACTACCTCTACCACTACCTCTACCACTACCTCTTCCTATACCTCTACCTCTACTACTCTACCTCTACCACTACCACTACCTCTTCCTCTACCACTACCTCTACTACTCTAACCTCTACCACTACCTCTTCCACTACCACTACCTATTCCTCTACCCCTACCACTACCCCTAACTCTACCTCTACCACTACTTCTACTACTCTACCTCTACCACTACCTCTACCTCTATCCCTACCACTAGCCTTAACTCTACCTCTACCACTACCTCTTCCTCTACCCACTACCCTTCCTCTACCTCTACCACTACCTCTTCCTCTACCTCTACCACTACCTCTTCCTCTACCTCCTACCTCTACCTCTACCACTACCTCTACTACTCTACCTCTACCACTACCAGTACCTCTTCTTCTACACTAACCTCTACTACTCTACCTCTACCACTACCTCTTCCTCTACCTCTACCCACTACCTCTACCCCCTACCACTACCCCTAACTCTAAATGTACCACTACTTCTACTACTCTACCTCTAACCACTACCCCTAACTCTAACCATCTACCACTACTTCTACTTCTACTACTACCACTACCTCTTCCTCTTCCTCTACCTCTACCACTACCTCTTCCTTTACCTCTACCACTACCTCCTACTACTCTACTCTACCTACCACTACCACTACCTCTTCCTCTACCTCTACCACTACCCTCTTTCTCAACCTCTACCACTACCTCTACTACCTCTTCCTCTACCTCTACCACTACCTCTTCCTCTACCTCTACCACTACCTCTACTACTCTACATCTACCTCTTCCTCTACCACTACCACTACCTCTTCCTGTACCTCTACCACTACCTCTTCCTCTACCTCTACCACTAAATCTTCCTCTACCTCTACCACTACCTCTACTACTCTACCTCTACCACTACCACCACCCCTTCCTCTACCACTACCTCTTCCTCTACCTCTACCACTACCTCTTCCTCTACCTCTACCACTACCTCTTCCTCTACCTCTACCTCTACCTCTACCTCTACCACTACCTCTACTACTCTACCTCTACCACTACCACTACCTCTTCTTCTACCACTACCTCTACTACTCTACCTCTACCACTACCTCTTCCTCTACCTCTACCACTACCTCTACCCCTACCACTACCCCTAAATCTAACTCTACCACTACTTCTACTATTCTACCTCTACCACTACCTCTACCTCTACCCCTAACTCT
>NC_034192.2:64251510-64269010 GCF_002021735.2 Oncorhynchus kisutch
GACCTCTACCTCTACCTTTACCACTACTCCTGCTACTTTATCTCTACCACTACCTCTTCCTCTACCACTACCACTACCTCTTCCTCCTCCACTACCACTACCTCTTCCTCTACCACTACCTCTTCCTCTACCTCTACCACTACTTCTACTACTCTACCTCTACCACTACCTCTTCCTCTACCACTACCTCTTCCTCTACCTCTACCACTACTTCTACTACTCTACCTCTACCACTACCTCTTCCTCTACCACTACCTCTACTAATCTAGCTCTACCTCTTCCTCTACCACTACCTCTTCCTCTACCTCTACCACTACCACTACCTCTTCCTCTACCACTACCACTACCTCTTCCTCTACCACTACCTCTACTACTCTACCTCTACCACTACCTCTCCCTCTACCACTACCTCTTCCCTCACCTCTACCCACTACTTCTACTACTCTAACTCTACCACTACCTCTTCCTCTACCACTACCTCTACTACTCTACCTCTACCTCTTCCTCTACCCATACCTCTTCCTCTACCTCTACCACTACCACTACCTCTACTACTCTACCTCTACCACTACCACTACCTCTTCCTCTACCACTACCTCTACTACTCTCCTCTTCCTCTACCTCTTCCTCTTCCTCTACCACTACCTCTACTACTCTACCTCTACCTCTTCCTCTACCACTACCTCTTCCTCTACCTCTTCCACTACCACTACCTCTACTACTCTACCTCTACCACTACCACTACCTCTTCCTCTACCACTACCTCTACTACTCTTCCTCTTCCTCTACCTCTTCCTCTTCCTCTACCACTACCTCTACTACTCTACCTCTACCTCTTCCTCTACCACTTCCTCTTCCTCTACTCCTTTCCACTACCACTACCTCTACTACTCTACCCTCTACCACTACCACTACCTCTGCCCTCTACCACTACCACTACCTCTTTCTCCTCCACTACCACTACCTCTTCCTCTACCACTACCTCTTCCTCTACCTCTACCACTACTACTCTACCTCTACCACTACCACTACCTCTTCCTCTACTATTACCTCTACTACTCTACCTCTACCACTACCACTACTTCTTCCTCTACCTCTACCACTACTACTCTACCTCTACCTCTACCTCTACCACTACTACTCTACCTCTACCACTACCACTACCTCTTCCTCTACTACTACCTCTACTATTCTACCTCTACCACTACCACTACTTCTTCCTCTACCTCTACCACTACCTCTACCCCTACCACTACCCCTAACTCTACCTCTACCACTACTTCTACTACTCTACCACTACCTCTACCTCTACCCCTACCACTAGCCCTAACTCTACCTCTACCACTACTTCTACTACTCTACCTCTACCACTACCACTACCTCTACCTCTACCACTACCTCTTCCTATACCTCTACCACTACTTCTACTACTCTACCCTACCACTACCTCTACCTCCACCCCTACCACGACCCCTAACTCTACCTCTACCACTACCACTACCTCTACCTCTACCAATACCTCTTCCTATACCTCTACCACTACTTCTACTACTCTACCTCTACCACTACCTCTACCTCCACCCCTACCACGACCCCTAACTCTACCTCTACCACTACCACTACTTCTACTACTCTACCTCTACCACTACCTCTACCACTACTTCTACTACTCTACCTCTACCACTACCTCTACCTCCACCCCTACCACTACCTCTTTCTCTACCACTACCACTACCTCTTCCCTCTACCTCTACCACTACCTCTTCCTCTACCACTACCTCTTCCTCTACCTCTACCACTACCTCTTCCTCTACCACTACCTCTTCCTCTACCTCTACCTCTACCACTACCTCTTCCTCTACCACTACCTCATTGTCTACCTCTACCACTACCTCTACCTCTACCTTTACCACTACCTCTTCCTCTACCACTACCTCTACTACTCTTCCTCTGCCTCTACCTCTTCCTCTTCCTCTACCACTACTTCTACTACTCTACCTCTACCTCTACCTCTACCACTACCTCTTCCTCTACCTCTACCACTACTTATACTACTCTACCACTACCTCTACTACTCTACCTCTACCTCTTCCTCTACCACTACCCCTTCCTCTACCTCTACCACTACCACTACCTCTTCCTCTACCACTACCTCTTCCTCTACCTCTACCACTACCACTACCTCTTCCTCTACCACTACCTCTACTACTCTTCCTCTACCTCTTCCTCTACCTCTACCTCTACCACTACCTCTACCTCTACTACTCTACCTCTACCACTACCACTACCTCTTCCTCTACCTCTACCACTACCTCTACCTCTACTACTCTACCTCTACCACTACCTCTTCCTCTACCACTACCTCTACTACTCTACTTCTACCACTACCTCTTCCTCTCCCCCCACCTCTACTACTCTACCTCTACCTCTTCCTCTACCTCTACCACTACCTCTTCCTCCTCCACTACCACTACCTCTTCCTCTACCACTACCTCTTCCTCTACCTCTACCACTACTTCTACTACTCTACCTCTACCACTACCTCTTCCTCTACCACTACCTCTTCCTCTACCTCTACCACTACCTCTTCCTCTACCACTACCTCTACTACTCTTCCTCTTCCTCTACCTCTTCCTCTTCCTCTACCACTACTTCTACTACTCTACCTCTACCTCTTCCTCTACCACTACCTCTTCCTCTACCTCTTCCACTACCACTACCTCTACTACTCTACCTCTACCACTACCACTACCTCTACTACTCTACCTCAACCACTACCCCTACCTCTTCCTCTACCACTACCTCTACTACTCTTCCTCTCCCTCTTCCTCTTCCCTCTACCTCTACCTCTACCACTACCTCTACCTCTACTACTCTACCTCTACCACTACCACTACCTCTTCCTCTACCACTACCTCTACTACTCTCCCTCTACCACTACCTCTTCCTCTACCACTACCTCTACTACTCTACCTCTACCCCTACTTCTACTACTCTACCTCTTCCTCTACCACTACCTCTACTACTCTACCTCTACCACTACCTCTTCCTCTACCACTACTGCTACTTCTCTACCTCTACCTCTACCACTACTACTACTACCTCTACTTCCACTACCACTACCTCTTCCTCTACCACTACCTCTTCCTCTACCACTACCTCTACCACTACCTCTACTACTATTCCACTACCTCTAGTACTCTACCTCTACTACTCTACCCCTACCTCTACCTCTACCTCTACCTCTACCACTACTACTCTACCTCTACCACTACCACTACCTCTTCCTCTACTACTACCTCTACTATTCTACCTCTACCACTACCACTACTTCTTCCTCTACCTCTACCACTACCTCTACCCCTACCACTACCCCTAACTCTACCTCTACCACTACTTCTACTACTCTACCACTACCTCTACCTCTACCCCTACCACTAGCCCTAACTCTACCTCTACCACTACCACTACTTCTACTACTCTACCTCTACCACTACCACTACCTCTACCTCTACCACTACCTCTTCCTATACCTCTACCACTACTTCTACTACTCTACCTCTACCACTACCTCTACCTCCACCCCTACCACGACCCCTAACTCTACCTCTACCACTACCACTACCTCTACCTCTACCAATACCTCTTCCTATACCTCTACCACTACTTCTACTACTCTACCTCTACCACTACCTCTACCTCCACCCCTACCACGACCCCTAACTCTACCTCTACCACTACCACTACTTCTACTACTCTACCTCTACCACTACCTCTACCACTACTTCTACTACTCTACCTCTACCACTACCTCTACCTCCACCCCTACCACTACCTCTTCCTCTACCTCTACCACTACCACTACCTCTTCCTCTACCACTACCACTACCTCTTCCTCTACCTCTACCACTACCTCTTCCTCTACCACTACCTCTTCCTCTACCTCTACCACTACCTCTTCCTCTACCACTACCTCTTCCTCTACCTCTACCTCTACCACTACCTCTTCCTCTACCACTACCTCATTGTCTACCTCTACCACTACCTCTACCTCTACCTTTACCACTACCTCTTCCTCTACCACTACCTCTACTACTCTTCCTCTGCCTCTACCTCTTCCTCTTCCTCTACCACTACTTCTACTACTCTACCTCTACCTCTACCTCTACCACTACCTCTTCCTCTACCTCTACCACTACTTATACTACTCTACCACTACCTCTACTACTCTACCTCTACCTCTTCCTCTACCACTACCCCTTCCTCTACCTCTACCACTACCACTACCTCTTCCTCTACCACTACCTCTTCCTCTACCTCTACCACTACCACTACCTCTTCCTCTACCACTACCTCTACTACTCTTCCTCTACCTCTTCCTCTACCTCTACCTCTACCACTACCTCTACCTCTACTACTCTACCTCTACCACTACCACTACCTCTTCCTCTACCTCTACCACTACCTCTACCTCTACTACTCTACCTCTACCACTACCTCTTCCTCTACCACTACCTCTACTACTCTACTTCTACCACTACCTCTTCCTCTACCCCTACCTCTACTACTCTACCTCTACCTCTTCCTCTACCTCTACCACTACCTCTTCCTCCTCCACTACCACTACCTCTTCCTCTACCACTACCTCTTCCTCTACCTCTACCACTACTTCTACTACTCTACCTCTACCACTACCTCTTCCTCTACCACTACCTCTTCCTCTACCTCTACCACTACCTCTTCCTCTACCACTACCTCTACTACTCTTCCTCTTCCTCTACCTCTTCCTCTTCCTCTACCACTACTTCTACTACTCTACCTCTACCTCTTCCTCTACCACTACCTCTTCCTCTACCTCTTCCACTACCACTACCTCTACTACTCTACCTCTACCACTACCACTACCTCTACTACTCTACCTCAACCACTACCCCTACCTCTTCCTCTACCACTACCTCTACTACTCTTCCTCTCCCTCTTCCTCTTCCTCTACCTCTACCTCTACCACTACCTCTACCTCTACTACTCTACCTCTACCACTACCACTACCTCTTCCTCTACCACTACCTCTACTACTCTACCTCTACCACTACCTCTTCCTCTACCACTACCTCTACTACTCTACCTCTACCCCTACTTCTACTACTCTACCTCTTCCTCTACCACTACCTCTACTACTCTACCTCTACCACTACCTCTTCCTCTACCACTACTGCTACTTCTCTACCTCTACCTCTACCACTACTACTACTACCTCTACTTCCACTGCCACTACCTCTTCCTCTACCACTACCTCTTCCTCTACCACTACCTCTACCACTACCTCTACTACTATTCCACTACCTCTAGTACTCTACCTCTACTACTCTACCCCTACCTCTACCTCTACCACTACTTCTACTACTCTACCTCTACCACTACCTCTACCTCCACCCCTACCACTACCTCTTCCTCTACCACTACCACTACCTCTTCCTCTACCACTACCACTACCTCTTCCTCTACCTCTACCACTACCTCTTCCTCTACCACTACCTCTTCCTCTACCTCTACCACTACCTCTTCCTCTACCACTACCTCTTCCTCTACCTCTACCTCTACCACTACCTCTTCCTCTACCACTACCTCATTGTCTACCTCTACCACTACCTCTACCTCTACCTTTACCACTACCTCTTCCTCTACCACTACCTCTACTACTCTTCCTCTGCCTCTACCTCTTCCTCTTCCTCTACCACTACTTCTACTACTCTACCTCTACCTCTACCTCTACCACTACCTCTTCCTCTACCTCTACCACTACTTATACTACTCTACCACTACCTCTACTACTCTACCTCTACCTCTTCCTCTACCACTACCCCTTCCTCTACCTCTACCACTACCACTACCTCTTCCTCTACCACTACCTCTTCCTCTACCTCTACCACTACCACTACCTCTTCCTCTACCACTACCTCTACTACTCTTCCTCTACCTCTTCCTCTACCTCTACCTCTACCACTACCTCTACCTCTACTACTCTACCTCTACCACTACCACTACCTCTTCCTCTACCTCTACCACTACCTCTACCTCTACTACTCTACCTCTACCACTACCTCTTCCTCTACCACTACCTCTACTACTCTACTTCTACCACTACCTCTTCCTCCTCCACTACCACTACCTCTTCCTCTACCACTACCTCTACCTCCACCCCTACCACGACCCCTAACTCTACCTCTACCACTACCACTACCTCTACCTCTACCAATACCTCTTCCTATACCTCTACCACTACTTCTACTACTCTACCTCTACCACTACCTCTACCTCCACCCCTACCACGACCCCTAACTCTACCTCTACCACTACCACTACTTCTACTACTCTACCTCTACCACTACCTCTACCACTACTTCTACTACTCTACCTCTACCTCTACCTCTACCACTACTTCTACTACTCTACCCCTACCTCTACCTCTACCACTACTTCTACTACTCTACCTCTACCACTACCTCTACCTCCACCCCTACCACTACCTCTTCCTCTACCACTACCACTACCTCTTCCTCTACCACTACCACTACCTCTTCCTCTACCTCTACCACTACCTCTTCCTCTACCACTACCTCTTCCTCTACCTCTACCACTACCTCTTCCTCTACCACTACCTCTTCCTCTACCTCTACCTCTACCACTACCTCTTCCTCTACCACTACCTCATTGTCTACCTCTACCACTACCTCTACCTCTACCTTTACCACTACCTCTTCCTCTACCACTACCTCTACTACTCTTCCTCTGCCTCTACCTCTTCCTCTTCCTCTACCACTACTTCTACTACTCTACCTCTACCTCTACCTCTACCACTACCTCTTCCTCTACCTCTACCACTACTTATACTACTCTACCACTACCTCTACTACTCTACCTCTACCTCTTCCTCTACCACTACCCCTTCCTCTACCTCTACCACTACCACTACCTCTTCCTCTACCACTACCTCTTCCTCTACCTCTACCACTACCACTACCTCTTCCTCTACCACTACCTCTACTACTCTTCCTCTACCTCTTCCTCTACCTCTACCTCTACCACTACCTCTACCTCTACTACTCTACCTCTACCACTACCACTACCTCTTCCTCTACCTCTACCACTACCTCTACCTCTACTACTCTACCTCTACCACTACCTCTTCCTCTACCACTACCTCTACTACTCTACTTCTACCACTACCTCTTCCTCCTCCACTACCACTACCTCTTCCTCTACCACTACCTCTACCTCCACCCCTACCACGACCCCTAACTCTACCTCTACCACTACCACTACCTCTACCTCTACCAATACCTCTTCCTATACCTCTACCACTACTTCTACTACTCTACCTCTACCACTACCTCTACCTCCACCCCTACCACGACCCCTAACTCTACCTCTACCACTACCACTACTTCTACTACTCTACCTCTACCACTACCTCTACCACTACTTCTACTACTCTACCTCTACCTCTACCTCTACCACTACTTCTACTACTCTACCCCTACCTCTACCTCTACCACTACTTCTACTACTCTACCTCTACCACTACCTCTACCTCCACCCCTACCACTACCTCTTCCTCTACCACTACCACTACCTCTTCCTCTACCACTACCACTACCTCTTCCTCTACCTCTACCACTACCTCTTCCTCTACCACTACCTCTTCCTCTACCTCTACCACTACCTCTTCCTCTACCACTACCTCTTCCTCTACCTCTACCTCTACCACTACCTCTTCCTCTACCACTACCTCATTGTCTACCTCTACCACTACCTCTACCTCTACCTTTACCACTACCTCTTCCTCTACCACTACCTCTACTACTCTTCCTCTGCCTCTACCTCTTCCTCTTCCTCTACCACTACTTCTACTACTCTACCTCTACCTCTACCTCTACCACTACCTCTTCCTCTACCTCTACCACTACTTATACTACTCTACCACTACCTCTACTACTCTACCTCTACCTCTTCCTCTACCACTACCCCTTCCTCTACCTCTACCACTACCACTACCTCTTCCTCTACCACTACCTCTTCCTCTACCTCTACCACTACCACTACCTCTTCCTCTACCACTACCTCTACTACTCTTCCTCTACCTCTTCCTCTACCTCTACCTCTACCACTACCTCTACCTCTACTACTCTACCTCTACCACTACCACTACCTCTTCCTCTACCTCTACCACTACCTCTACCTCTACTACTCTACCTCTACCACTACCTCTTCCTCTACCACTACCTCTACTACTCTACTTCTACCACTACCTCTTCCTCCTCCACTACCACTACCTCTTCCTCTACCACTACCTCTACCTCCACCCCTACCACGACCCCTAACTCTACCTCTACCACTACCACTACCTCTACCTCTACCAATACCTCTTCCTATACCTCTACCACTACTTCTACTACTCTACCTCTACCACTACCTCTACCTCCACCCCTACCACGACCCCTAACTCTACCTCTACCACTACCACTACTTCTACTACTCTACCTCTACCACTACCTCTACCACTACTTCTACTACTCTACCTCTACCACTACCTCTACCTCCACCCCTACCACTACCTCTTCCTCTACCTCTACCACTACCACTACCTCTTCCTCTACCACTACCACTACCTCTTCCTCTACCTCTACCACTACCTCTTCCTCTACCACTACCTCTTCCTCTACCTCTACCACTACCTCTTCCTCTACCACTACCTCTTCCTCTACCTCTACCTCTACCACTACCTCTTCCTCTACCACTACCTCATTGTCTACCTCTACCACTACCTCTACCTCTACCTTTACCACTACCTCTTCCTCTACCACTACCTCTACTACTCTTCCTCTGCCTCTACCTCTTCCTCTTCCTCTACCACTACTTCTACTACTCTACCTCTACCTCTACCTCTACCACTACCTCTTCCTCTACCTCTACCACTACTTATACTACTCTACCACTACCTCTACTACTCTACCTCTACCTCTTCCTCTACCACTACCCCTTCCTCTACCTCTACCACTACCACTACCTCTTCCTCTACCACTACCTCTTCCTCTACCTCTACCACTACCACTACCTCTTCCTCTACCACTACCTCTACTACTCTTCCTCTACCTCTTCCTCTACCTCTACCTCTACCACTACCTCTACCACTACTACTACTACCTCTACTTCCACTACCACTACCTCTTCCTCTACCACTACCTCTTCCTCTACCACTACCTCTACCACTACCTCTACTACTATTCCACTACCTCTAGTACTCTACCTCTACTACTCTACCCCTACCTCTACCTCTACCACTACTTCTACTACTCTACCTCTACCACTACCTCTACCTCCACCCCTACCACTACCTCTTCCTCTACCACTACCACTACCTCTTCCTCTACCACTACCACTACCTCTTCCTCTACCTCTACCACTACCTCTTCCTCTACCACTACCTCTTCCTCTACCTCTACCACTACCTCTTCCTCTACCACTACCTCTTCCTCTACCTCTACCTCTACCACTACCTCTTCCTCTACCACTACCTCATTGTCTACCTCTACCACTACCTCTACCTCTACCTTTACCACTACCTCTTCCTCTACCACTACCTCTACTACTCTTCCTCTGCCTCTACCTCTTCCTCTTCCTCTACCACTACTTCTACTACTCTACCTCTACCTCTACCTCTACCACTACCTCTTCCTCTACCTCTACCACTACTTATACTACTCTACCACTACCTCTACTACTCTACCTCTACCTCTTCCTCTACCACTACCCCTTCCTCTACCTCTACCACTACCACTACCTCTTCCTCTACCACTACCTCTTCCTCTACCTCTACCACTACCACTACCTCTTCCTCTACCACTACCTCTACTACTCTTCCTCTACCTCTTCCTCTACCTCTACCTCTACCACTACCTCTACCTCTACTACTCTACCTCTACCACTACCACTACCTCTTCCTCTACCTCTACCACTACCTCTACCTCTACTACTCTACCTCTACCACTACCTCTTCCTCTACCACTACCTCTACTACTCTACTTCTACCACTACCTCTTCCTCCTCCACTACCACTACCTCTTCCTCTACCACTACCTCTTCCTCTACCTCTACCACTACTTCTACTACTCTACCTCTACCACTACCTCTTCCTCTACCACTACCTCTTCCTCTACCTCTACCACTACCTCTTCCTCTACCACTACCTCTACTACTCTTCCTCTTCCTCTACCTCTTCCTCTTCCTCTACCACTACTTCTACTACTCTACCTCTACCTCTTCCTCTACCACTACCTCTTCCTCTACCTCTTCCACTACCACTACCTCTACTACTCTACCTCTACCACTACCACTACCTCTACTACTCTACCTCAACCACTACCCCTACCTCTTCCTCTACCACTACCTCTACTACTCTTCCTCTCCCTCTTCCTCTTCCTCTACCTCTACCTCTACCACTACCTCTACCTCTACTACTCTACCTCTACCACTACCACTACCTCTTCCTCTACCACTACCTCTACTACTCTACCTCTACCACTACCTCTTCCTCTACCACTACCTCTACTACTCTACCTCTACCCCTACTTCTACTACTCTACCTCTTCCTCTACCACTACCTCTACTACTCTACCTCTACCACTACCTCTTCCTCTACCACTACTTCTACTTCTCTACCTCTACCTCTACCACTACTACTACTACCTCTACTTCCACTACCACTACCTCTTCCTCTACCACTACCTCTTCCTCTACCACTACCTCTACCACTACCTCTACTACTATTCCACTACCTCTAGTACTCTACCTCTACTACTCTACCCCTACCTCTACCTCTACCACTACCTCTACTACTCTACCTCTACTACTCTACCTCTACCACTAACTCTACTACTCTACCTTACCCACAGTAGCTCATCCCCTGTTCTTTCTGCTTCTACCCACAGACCCCAGATGCCTTCCTGTCACAACCCAGGCTTTCTCTAGAAAGATGATCTCAAAGAGAACCCAATGCCACACAATAGTCTGGCACCTCAGCCCCTTCCTCCTCACTGGCCCTGCACACTGTTACCTCTACACCACAAAGTTCCCAAAGGAACTGCCTCAACCCAGGAGGAAGACATAGGCAGAGAATGACAGAGGGGGAAAAGTGT
Source organism: Oncorhynchus kisutch (assembly GCF_002021735.2). Taxonomy (NCBI): domain Eukaryota; kingdom Metazoa; phylum Chordata; class Actinopteri; order Salmoniformes; family Salmonidae; genus Oncorhynchus; species Oncorhynchus kisutch. The sequence continues at coordinate 64,262,706 of NC_034192.2, forward strand.
GTCAGAACAATAATCATCGGTTGAGGTGATGTGTTGTGAGTGGCTCCTGTCCTGTCTGTCAGGGAGCATTGATGCAATAGTCTAAGGGTGTGGTTCCAATGGCACTCTATGTCCTATATAGTGCACACTTTTTTGCACACTCCCTAAACACTTACCAAGAAATAAGGTGCTATATGGGACGCATCCGATGTGCAGCAGCAGCGGAAGAGGACGCCAAGCTGTGAAACATCTTCATGGGTGAATGCCAAACATTTTTGTACCTCGGAGAGAAACGAGAGGAACTGTTCTCCTACTGATGATTCTCTGCTGACAACCTAAATGATTCAGCCAGAATAAGAACTTGTGAATGTCGGAAAGAAAACGGGAAAGTGGTTTCATCCCAAATGAATCCCTACGCAGTGCCCTCCTGTTGACCAGAGCCCATATAAATAGGGTGCCATTTGGGACGTAGCCTGCGTATGCTGGGTTTACGGCCGTGTGGGAGACAGCAGGATGGGTATTGAATGACTCCATACAATGACTTCACACACACATCATATGGAGCTGGGAGATATGGAGTTCGTGGGAAGATGGGAAGAAAGAAGAGGAAGAAGTGGAGGAGAGTGGAATATCTCTGCCAGATGCATCCCAGGGGGCTGTGAGGGACTCAGTAGGAAGAAGAGAGGAATTTAAAAAATAGATTTAGGTCACAGCATTAGAGTTTTTTTAATCACTTCTCACTGAACCAAACAATAAAAAGGGTGCAGATCGCTACAGTAGCAGTTGCCTATCTACCTCAGTGTCCAGCTGCTACTCTCCCAGTCAGCTGCTACCTCAGTGTCCAGCTGCTACTCTCCCAGTCAGCTGCTACCTCAGTGTTCATCTGCTACTCTCTCCAAGTCAACTGCTACCTCAGTGTCCAGCTGCTACTCTCTCCCAGTCAGCTGCTACCTCAGTGTCCAGCTGCTACTCTCCCAGTCAGCTGCTACTCTCTCCCAGTCAGCTGCTACTCTCTCCCAGTCAGCTGCTACTCTCTCCTTGGTCAGCTGCTACTCTCTCCCAGTCAGCTCCTACTCTCTCCCAGTCAGCTGCTACTCTCTCCTTCGTCAGCTGCTACTCTCTCCTGGGTCAGCTGCTACTCTCTCCTTCGTCAGCTGCTACTCTCTCCTGATTCAGCTGCTACTCTCTCCTTCGTCAGCTGCTACTCTCTCCTGATTCAGCTGCTATTCTCTCCTTGGTCAGCTGCTACTCTCTCCATGGAATGAAAAATGAATAATGCCTCGTGCTGTACGAGTTATTCTTCTCCCAAAGCAAATGTCTATTTATACCAGATCTGCCTGACGAGGAACAACACATCACTCAGGCTGGGTCTCTACAGGTACCCTGTTCTTTATTAAGTACACCACTGTAGACGCACACGTGTGCCAATACCTCGTATGTAGGTTTGGTTCCAGATTGATTTTCTAAAAATATAATTTCAATTCTCAGAATCTTTCCATTTATGTTCCCTTGACAACCCGGCCAAACAAGGAATGGTCTCCCAGACAACAGGCCTGAGAGAACAAACACGCAGATGGAGAGGTATGGAGTGGGATGTGAAGAGGGAGAGAGAGAGAGAGAGATTGGGATTTAAGAGAGAGAGAGCAAAAAAGAGAGAAGTGGAGAGCCCGAGAGAGGTGAAAGGATGAAGAGGGACAAGAGAGAGTGAAAGAAAAGTGGATAGAGGGATAGACAGAGGGAGGTCGAGAGAGAGAAAGAGGTGAAGAAGGGCAAGAAAATGAGTGAGAGAGGGAGGGAGAGAAAAGTGGAGAGACCGAGCGTGTGATCGAGAGATAGATAATTGAACAGGAAAGATAGTTGTGTTTTTCCCCAGTCTATCACCTCAGAAGACCCAGGCCTACGTCCTTTCATTAACTCCTCTCCTCTCCTCTCCTCTCCTCTCCTCTCCTCTCCTCTCCTCTCCTCTCCTCTCCTCTCCTCTCCTCTCCTCTCCTCTCCTCTCCTCTCCTCTACTCTCCTCTCCTCTCCTCTCCCCTCCCCTCCCCTCCCCTCCCCTCCCCTCCCCTCCCCTCCCCTCTCCTCTCCTCTCCTCTCCTCTCCTCTCCTCTGCTCTCCTCTCCAAAATCATCCAGGTTATTAGGAGTGCCAGCTCATCAATAAACCAACACTGACTTTGTAAGACAAAGAGAGCCTCCTCTTGGTTTCAACTAAAACACAGTACTCTCTCACAGAGCTAGAAGACTGTTCTGGCCTTGTATCCATCTCTTAGACACTAGGAGAGGGCCATTGTGTGTATGCCTGTGTGTGTGTGTGTGTGTGTGTGTGTGTGTGTGTGTGTGTGTGTGTGTGTGTGTGTGTGTGTGTGTGTGTGTGTGTGTGTGTGTGTGTGTGTGTGTGTATGCCTGTGTGTGTGTGTGTGTGTGTGTATGCCTGTGTGTGTGTGTGTGTGTGTGTGTATGCCCGTGTGTGTGCCTGTGTGTATGCCTGTGTGTGTGTGTGTGTGTGTGTGTGTGTGTGTGTGTGTGTGTGTGTGTGTGTGTGTGTGTGTGTGTGTGTGTGTGTGTGTGTGTGTGTGTGTGTGTGTGTGTGTGTGTGTGTATGCCTGTGTGTGTGTGTGTGTGTCGGCGGGCAACCTCAGCGTGTATGTGATGCGTCTAGTGCAGTAAAGGTAGAGGTTAGTTGGCCTTGTGGTGAGGGGAGCAGCTTCATCCACAAGTCTCCCCTCCCCTCTCCATGACCAAGACTCCTGCTGTGCCTCCTAGAGCATACAGGTCACAGTGGTGGGTGGTATAAGGTGCTTTAGTAACAAAACGGATGGCACTGTGATAACCTGTATCCAGTTTGCTAAGTAGAGTATTGGAAGCTATTTTGTAGATGACATCGCCGAAGTCGAGGATCGGTAGGATAGTCAGTTTTTCTAGGGTAAGTTTGGCGGCGTGAGTGAAGGAGGCTTTGTTGCGGAATAGAAAGCCGACTCTTGATTTGATTTTAGATTGGAGATGTTTGATATGAGTCTGGAAGGAGAGTTTACAGTCTAGCCAGACACCTAGGTACTTATAGATGTCCACATATTCTAGGTCGGAACCATCCAGGGTGGTGATGCTAGTCGGCATGCATTTGAAAAGCATGCATTTGGTTTTACTAGCGTTTAAGAGCAGTTGGAGGCCACGGAAGGAGTGTTGTATGGCATTGAATCTCGTTTGGAGGTTAGATGGCACAGTGTCCAAGGAAGGGCCAGAATGACTGGAATGACTGCCTTGCCTGGTTCACCAACTACTTTGCAGACAGAGTTCAGTGTGTCAAATCGGAGGGCCTGTTGTCCGGACCTCTGGCAGTCTCTATGGGGGTGCCACAGGGTTCCATCCTTGGGCCGACCCTCTTCTCTGTATACATCAATGATGTCGCTCTTGCTGCTGGTGATTCTCTGATCCACCTCGACACAGACGACACCATTCTGTATACTTCTGGCCCTTCCTTGAGTGTAGGGGGCAGTATTTTCGTTTTTGGCAAAAAAATGTATCCGTTTGAATCTGCCTATTTCTCTTTACCCAGAAACTAGAATATACAATATTACAATCAGATTAGGATAGAAAACACTCTAAAGTTACCAAAAACGGTCAAAATATTGTCTGTGAGTATAACAGAACTGATATTGCAGGTGAAAACCTGAGGAAAATCCAACAAGGAAGTGCTGTTTTTCCTGAAAGCTCTCTGTTCCATGGGATGCCTTGCCTCCATTTAAAGGGATATCAACCAGATTCGTTTTCCTTCCTCAAGCTGTGAACAGTCTTTAGACATAGTTTCAGGCTTTTATTCTGACAAATGAGCGAGAAAGAACCCATCGCATCAGTGGATGGCTAGGTGCCAGCAGAGTTTTTCATGCGCAACAGCCATTTTCTCAGTTGACATATTATCGATTACATGTAAAGGTTATCTACAAGTCTCTGCTAGGTAAAGCCCCGCCTTATCTCAGCTCACTGGTCACCATAGCAGCGCCCACTCGTAGCACGCGCTCCAACAGGTATATATCACTGGTCACCCCCAAAGCCAATTCCTCCTTTGGTCGTCTTTCCTTCCAGTTCTCTGCTGCCAATGACTGGAACGAACTGCAAAAATCTCTGAAGCTGGAAAAGCTTATCTCCCTCACTAGCTTTAAGCACCAGCTGTCAGAGCAGCTCACAGATTACTGCACCTGTACATAGCCCATCTAGAATTTAGCCCAAACAACTACCTCTCCCCCTACTGTATTTATTTATTTTGCTCCTTTGCACCCCATTATTTCTATTTCTACTTTGCACATTCTTCCACTGCAAAACTACCATTCCAGTGTTTTACTTGCAATATTGTATTTACTTCGCCACCATGGCTTTTTTCCCTTTACCTCCCTTATCTCACCTCATTTGCTCACATTGTATATAGACTTATTTTTCTACTGTATTATTGACTGTATGTTTTGTTTATTCCATGTGTAACTCTATGTTGTTGTATGTGTCGAATTGCTATGCTTTATCTTGGCCAGGTCGCAGTTGAAAATGAGAACTTGTTCTCAACTAGCCTTCCTGGTTAAAACCTTTTTGGGATAGGGGGCAGAATTTTCACTTTTGGATGAATAGCGTGCCCAGAGTGAACTGCCTCCTACTCTGTCCCAGATGCTAATATATGTATATTATTATTAGTATTGGTGTCACGTTCTGACCTTTATTTCCTTTGTTTTGTATTTATTTAGTATGGTCAGGGCGTGAGTTGGGTGGGCAGTCTATGTTTGTTTTTCTATGATTTGGGTATTTCTATGTTTCGGCCTAGTATGGTTCTCAATCAGAGGCAGGTGTCATTAGTTGTCTCTGATTGAGAATCATACTTAGGTAGCCTGGGTTGCACTGTTTGTTTGTGGGTGATTGTCTATGTTGTAGCTTCACGGTCCATTTGTTTATTGTTTTGTATGCAGTGTCAGTACTTTCTTTATTAAAGATTTACCATGGACCCTTACGACGCCGCATTTTGGTCCGACTCTCCTTTTCGCCTCTCCTCTTCGGAAGAAGAGGAGGAACACTGTGACAATTGGATAGAAAACACTCTGAAGTTTCTTAAACTGTTTCGATGATGTCTGTGAGTATAACATAACTCATATGGCAGGCGAAAACCTGAGAAAAATCCAACCAGGAAGTGGGACATCTGTAGTTTTTCAAAGCTTGGCCTACTGAATATACATTGAGATATGGTTACACGTCCTAGGGCTTCCACTAGATGTCAACCGTCTTTAGAAACTGGTTTGAGGATTTATCATCAACGAGGTCTCATGCTCATGAGACCTCTTTGAGTCAGTGGTCTGGCAGAGAGTCTTGGTCTCATGACGCGCGCTCCCGACAGAGTTCCCTCTCGTTCCAGTGCTTTTCTGAAGACAAAGGAATTCTCCGGTTGGAACATTATTGATGTTTTATGTTAAAAACATCCTAAAGATTGATTCCATACATTGTTTGACATGCTTCTAAAGGAACTTTTAGAGTTTTTGTCTGGATGAAGTGCCGGCGCCTCATGAAGATGGAATACTGGGCTGAATACGCGAACAACAAGTGGCTATTTGGACATAAATGATGGAACTTTATGGAACCAAAAAGTAATTTATTGTCGAACTGGGATTCCTGGGAGTACCTTCTGATGAAGATCATCAAAGGTAAGTGAATATTTATGGTGTTGTTTCTAACTTTGCTGATTCCAAAATGGCGGGTTCTGAGTGCCGTTCTCAGATTATGCTTTTTCCGTAAAGTAAAAAAAAAATCTGACACGGTGGTTGCATTAATTAAGGAGAAGTCTATCTTTAATTCTGTGAGTAACACTTGTATCTTTTATTTCTGAAAAATCATTGGATGTTTTGGAATCAAAACATTACTGCACGTGAGGCGAAAATGTAAACTGAGATTTTTGGATATAAATATGGACATTATTGAACAAAACATACATGTACTGTGTAACATGATGTCCTATGAGTGCCATCTGATGAAGATCATCAAAGGTTAGTGATTAATGTTATCTATATTTCTGCTTTTTGTGACTCTCTTTGTCTGGAAAAATGGCTGTGTGTTTTTTTGACTTGGCTATGACCTAACATAATCATAAGTGGTAATCTAGCTGTAAAGCATTTTTGAAATCTGACAAGAGGTTAACGAAGATGTTTATCTTTCATTTGCTGTATTGGACTTGTTAATGTGTGAAAGATACATATTTCCAAAATATATTTTTGAATTTTGCACGCTGCCTTTTCAGCGGAATGTTGTCGAGGGGTTGCGCTAGCGGGTACCGCTGCGCTAGAAAGGTTAAATAAAGGTGAA
>NC_034192.2:64274010-64279010 GCF_002021735.2 Oncorhynchus kisutch
AAGAGCCTCTAGGTGGATGCTGCAGTGTACCCAAGAGCCTCTCGGTGGATGCTGCAGTGTACCCAAGAGCCTCTCGGTAGATGCTGCAGTGTACCCAAGAGCCTCTCGGTGGATGCTGCAGTGACCCAAGTGGCGTCGGAAGCAACTGCTTGAACGCGTGTTACCACTCCACTATGTCTCCCTGTCATGGCTTTTGCCCCATCAGTACAGATACCAACATCAGCAGCAGCTACGTTTGGCTACATACAGACCGTTAGTGGAATTCCCACTAGAGAGTAATGGTTAATGTGATTGGATGTGAATTATTTGACTTCCTGTATTGGACATTGTGTTGTTATTTCTCTGAACACTGGATGGTTTAACCGTATTTTTGTCAGTGAAACGAGGCTACTCAGGCGAAGAAAAACCCTCACCCAAAAGCCCAGTTGGATAAATGGACTGTTTGAAAATGTGAAGAAATGTGAATCAGATTTGTATTTTTATTTGTCAAACCCTTGACGGCAGTTTGGGAATAACTTCCCTAGAGCGCCCAAAAAACTATACCTCGCCACAGGTACCTCCCACAACGCTGTGAGCGAGCTCAGAGAGAAGGCAAGAAGGGCCTTCTATGCCATCAAAAGGAACATTAAATTCGACATACCAATTAGGATCTGGCTAAATTACTTGAATCAGTTATAGAACCCACTGCCCTTTATGGTTGTAAGGTCTGGGGTCCGCTCACCAACCAACATTTCACAAAATGGGATAAACACCAAATTGAGACTCTGCATGCAGAATTCTGCAAAAATATCCTCAGTGTACAACGTAGAACACCAAATAATGCATGCAGAGCAGAATTAGGCCGATACACACTAATTATCAAAATCCAGAAAAGAGAAGAGACATTCTACAACCACCTAAAAGGAAGCAATTCCCAAACCTTCCATAGCAAAGCCATCACCTACAGAGAGATGAACCTGGAGAAGAGTCCCCTAAGCAAGCTGGTCCTGGGTCTCTGTTCACAAACAGACCCCACAGAGCCCCAGGACAACAACACAACAAAATCATGAGAAAACAAAAAGATAATTAGTTGACACATTGGGAAGAATTAACAAAAAAACAGAGCACACTAGAATCCTGTTTGGCCCTAAACAGAGAGTACACAGTGTCAGAATACCTGACCACTGTGACTGATCCAAACTTAAGGAAAGCTTTGACTATGTACAGACTCAGTGAGCATTGCTATTGAGAAAGGCCGCCGTAGACAGACATGGCTCTCAAGAGAAGACAGGCTATGTGTACACTGCCCACAAAATTAGGTGGAAACTGAGCTGCACTTCCTAACCTCCTGCCAAATGTATGACCATAGTAGAGACACATATTTCCCTCAGATTACACAGATCCACAAAGAATTCGAAAACAAACCAGATTTTGATGATCTCCCATATCTACTGGGTGAAATACCACAGTGTGCCATCACAGCAGCAATGATTGTGACCTGTTGCCACAAGAAAATGGCAACCAGTGAAGAACAAACACCATTGTAAATACAACCCATATTTATGTTTATTTTTTTTTCTTCTCTTTTGTACTTAGGGCTAGGCCCCTTTTTTTCTCACTTTCCGCCTGAATGACGTGCCCAAAGTAAACTGCCTGCCCTGAAGCCAGGATATACATATAATTGGTACCATTGGAAAGAAAACACTTAGGAGTGTAGGAGAATATAACATGTAGGATAATTTAACACAATAGATACGATAGGAGAAAATACAAAGAAAAATCAGCTGGATTTCTTTATTTTTGAAAGACCATCCTCTTACAATGGCAAGTATAGTAAGGTCATACTGAAGATTTGCTCCATGGATGTAATTCCTATGGCTTCCACAGGGTGTCAGCAGTCTATGTTCAAGGTTTCAGGCTTGTAACTTCAAAAACAAATAAGAAATAACAGTTTTAGTCGAAGGACACAGTCTTGGAAATTCGTGATTGAGCGCGCCATGAAGACAGGACGCACCTGCTAAAATCGGTTTCCTATTGAACATACTTCTTTCTGTAAGAAATATAATAGTTTGATTACATTGTAGTGTATCTGAGGAGTAAATATAAATGTATTTTGACTTGTTGAAACAAAGTTTAGATTTTTGGATTCCTTTCTCTGCATGTTGACCGAGTGGATTACTGAAATCGATGGCGCAAACTAAACTGACTTTTTGGGAAATAAAGAGGAATTTTATCTAACAAACGACACTACATGTTGTAGCTGGGACCCTTTGGATGACAAATCAGAGGAAGATTTTTAAAAAGTAAGTGCATATTTATTCGCTATTTATTAATTCATGAAACCTGTGCTGGTGGAAAATTATTTTGATGTAGGGTGCTGTCCTCAAACAATCGCATGGCATGTTTTCGCTGTAATAGCTACTGTATATTGGACAGTGCAGTTAGATTAACAAGAATTTAAGCTTTCAACTGATGTAAGACACTTATATACCTAAATGTTTAATATCTATAATTTTTATGATTATGTATGTGAATTGAGCACCCTCCAGTTTCACAGGAAATTGTCCCGCTAGCGGGACGCCTAGCCCTAAGAGGAAACCATTTGCACATCGTTACAACACTGTATTTATACATAATGTGATATTTGTAATGTCTTTCGTCTTTTCAATCTTCTGTGAGTGTAATGTTTACAGTTAATTTGAATTGTTAATTTCACTTGTGTATATTATCTTCTTCACTTGCTTTGGCGATGTTAACACGTTTCCCATGCCAATAAGGCCTCTTTTGTGATGTTAACACGTTTTCCCATGCCAATAAAGTCCCTTTGGCGATGTTAGCACACGTTTCCCATGTCAATAAAGCCCCTTTGGTGATGTTAACACGTTTCCCATGCCAATAAAGCCCCTTTGGCAATGTTAGCACGTTTCCCATGCCAATAAAGCCCCTTGAATTGAATTGATTTGAGAGAGAGACCCCCTATTCCATATGTAGTGCACTATATACGAGTCCTGGTACTGATGTACTTGAACAATCCAGTTCCCCACACAGTGTCTGGCACAAAGTTGCACAATATGGTGAAGAGGCTGTCATTTTCTACATCCTTCTGATGTTAATATGTTGTGGCATGCTGCTGCTGCTGAGACAGACAGACAGACAGAACCAGTGCTCAGTGTGCAGACATGATTGAATTTCTTGACAGTGAGGGTAGAAATATTTTTGGAGTGTGAGCGTTCCCATCATCACAACATCAGCGATCAAACATATTAACGGGAGTACTGCTGTGTGGCTGCACAGTGTCTGGTCTGGTAAGGGGCTGGTATGGGCTGGGCTGGTCTGGTAGGGGCTGGGCTGGTATGGTCTGGGTTGGTCTGGTAGGGGCTGGGCTGGTCTGGTCTGGTAGGGGCTGGTATGGTCTGGGCTGGGCTGGTATGGTCTGGGTTGGTCTGGTATGGGCTAGTCTGGTCTGGTCTGGTAGGGGCTGGTCTGGTCTGGGCTGGGCTGGTCTGGTAGGGCCTGAGCTGGTCTGGGCTGGTATGGTCTCGGTTGGGCTGGGCTGGTCTGGTAGGGGCTGGTATGGGCTGGGCTGGTCTGGTCTGGTAGGGGCTGAGCTGGTCTGGTCTAGGCTGGTATGGTCTGGGCTGGGCTGGGCTGGCTGGTCTGGTCTGGTAGGGGCTGGGCTGGTATGGTCTGGTAGGGGCTGGTATGGTCTGGGCTGGGCTGGTATGGTCTGGGTTGGTATGGTCTGGGTTGGGCTGGTCTGGTAGGGGCTGGTATGGGCTGGTCTGGTAGGGGCTGGTCTGGTAGGGGCTGGGCTGGTCTGGGCTGGTATGGTCTGGGTTGGTCTTATCTGGTGGGGCTGGGCTGGTCTGACCTGGTAGGGGCTGGTATGGTCTGGACTGGGCTGGTCTGGTCTGGGTTGGTCTGGTAGGGGCTGGGCTGGTCTGGTAGGGTCTGGGCTGGTCTGGTAGGGGTGGAGCTGGTCTGGTCTGGGCTGGTATGTTCTGGGTTGGGCTGGGCTGGTCTGGTAGGGGCTGGGCTGGTCTGGTCTGGTAGGGGCTGGTCTGGACTGGTCTGGTAGGGGCTGGGCTGGGCTGGTCTGGTAGGGTCTGGGCTGGGCTGGGCTGGTAGGGGCTGAGCTGGGCTGGTCTGGGTTTGGTTGGGCTGGTCTGGTAGAGGCTGGTATGGGCTGGTCTGGTAGGGGCTGGGCTGGTCTGGTCTGGTAGGGTCTGGTATGGTCTGGGCTGGTCTGGTCTGGTAGGGGCTGGTATGGGCTGGGCTGGGCTGGTAGGGGCTGGTATGGTCTGGGCTGGTCTGGTAGGGTCTGAGCTGGTATGGTCTGGGCTAGTATGTTCTGGTCTGGTATGGTCTGGGCTGGTCTGGGTTGGTCTGGGCTGGGCTGGTCTGGTAGGGTCTAGGCTGGTCTGGTCTGGGCTGGACTGGTCTGGTAGGGTCTGGGCTGGTCTGGTCTGGTCTGGTATGGTATGGGCTGGTCTGGTCTGATCTGGTCTGGCAGGGGCTGGTATGGCAGGGGCTGGTATGGTCTGGGCTGGTCTGGGTTGGGCTGGTCTGGTCTGGTAGGGTCTGAGCTGGTATGGTCTGGGCTGGTATGTTCTGGTCTGGGCTGGTCTGGGTTGGTCTGGTAGGGTTTAGGCTGGTCTGTTCTGGGTTGGGCTGGTCTGGGTTGGTCTGAGTTGGTCTGGTCTGGGGTGGTCTGAGTTGGTCTGGGTTGGTCTGGGTTGGTCTGGTCTAGGCTGGGTTGGTCTGGCCTCAAAAATTACCAACAAACAAAGTAGCAGACAATTTATTACATTACAGTTACATTTCATCACATCACATCAAATGGGGTGGCAGGGTAGTCTAGTGGTTAGAGTGGAGGAGTGGCAGGGTAGCCTAGTGGTTAGAGTGGAGGAGCGGCAGGGTAGCCTAGTGGTTAAAGTGGAGGAGTGGCAGGGTAGCCTAGTGGTTAGAGTGGAGGAGTGGCAGGGTAGCCTAGTGGTTAGAGTGGAGGAGCGGCAGGGTAG
>NC_034192.2:64286510-64297518 GCF_002021735.2 Oncorhynchus kisutch
GTTGAAACTGGAACAGCAGCATGGCCAGGTGGACTGGGGACAGCAAGGAGTCATCATGTCAGGTAGTCCTGGGGCATGGTCCTAGGGCTCAGGTCCTCCGAGAGAGAGAAAGAAAGAGAGAAGGAGAGAATTAGAGAACGCACACTTAGATTCACACAGGACACCGAATAGGACAGGAGAAGTACTCCAGATATAACAAACTGACCCCAGCCCCCCGACACATAAACTACTGCAGCATAAATACTGGAGGCTGAGACAGGAGGGGTCAGGAGACACTGTGGCCCCATCCGAGGAGCAGGATCTCCTAGTCTACCTGGGGGGGTTACAGTGGGTCAGAGCAGGATCTCCTAGTCTACCTGGGGGGGGGGTTACAGTGGATCAGAGCAGGATCTCCTAGTCTACCTGGGGGGGTTACAGTGGGTCAGAGTAGGATATCCTAGCCTTCCTGGAGGGGGGGGGGGGGTACAGTGGGTCAGAGTAGGATATCCCAGCCTTCCTGGAGGGGGGGAGGTACAGAGGGTAAGAGCATGATCTCCTAGTCTACCTGGGGGGGTTGCAGTGGGTCAGAGCAGGATCTCCTAGTCTACCTGGGGGGGTTACAGTGGGTCAGAGCAGGATCTCCTAATCGACCTGGGGGGGTTACAGTGGGTCAGAGCAGGATCTCCTAGTCTACCTGGGGGGGTTACAGTGGGTCAGAGTAGGGATGAAGTTATTTGGGATGTTCTTGGGGACCTTAGGATAGTTTCAGGATAGAAATCAGGAGGTTGGTGGACAAGGTTGCGGCTAAGTCGTCTAAATACCAGTGGTTTTAGCCACTGTTTCACAACCCACTTGTAACGGTTTTCTTCCTGGGAAGGAGAGGCGGACCAAAATGCAGTGTGGTTATTTATAAACATCTTTAATGAAAGATGAAAACGTGAACACTCTACAAAATAAGAAAACCTGGTTAAACCGAACCAGTCCTAACTGGTGCAAAACACAGAGACAGGAACAACCGAACCAGTCCTAACTGGTGTAAAACACAGAGACAGGAACAACCGAACCAGTCCTAACTGGTGTAAAACACAGAGACAGGAACAACCGAACCAGTCCTAACTGGTGCAAAACACAGAGACAGGAACAACCGAACCAGTCCTAACTGGTGCAAAACACAGAGACAGGAACAACCGAACCAGTCCTAACTGGTGCAAAACACAGAGACAGGAACAACCGAACCAGTCCTAACTGGTGCAAAACACAGAGACAGGAACAACCGAACCAGTCCTAACTGGTGCAAAACACAGAGACAGGAACAACCGAACCAGTCCTAACTGGTGCAAAACACAGAGACAGGAACAACCGAACCAGTCCTAACTGGTGCAAAACACAGAGACAGGAACAACCGAACCAGTCCTAACTGGTGCAAAACACAGAGACAGGAACAACCGAACCAGTCCTAACTGGTGCAAAACACAGAGACAGGAACAACCGAACCAGTCCTAACTGGTGCAAAACACAGAGACAGGAACAACCGAACCAGTCCTAACTGGTGCAAAACACAGAGACAGGAACAACCGAACCAGTCCTAACTGGTGCAAAACACAGAGACAGGAACAACCGAACCAGTCCTAACTGGTGCAAAACACAGAGACAGGAACAACCGAACCAGTCCTAACTGGTGCAAAACACAGAGACAGGAACAACCGAACCAGTCCTAACTGGTGCAAAACACAGAGACAGGAACAACCGAACCAGTCCTAACTGGTGCAAAACACAGAGACAGGAACAACCGAACCAGTCCTAACTGGTGCAAAACACAGAGACAGGAACAACCGAACCAGTCCTAACTGGTGCAAAACACAGAGACAGGAACAACCGAACCAGTCCTAACTGGTGCAAAACACAGAGACAGGAACAACCGAACCAGTCCTAACTGGTGCAAAACACAGAGACAGGAACAACCGAACCAGTCCTAACTGGTGCAAAACACAGAGACAGGAACAACCGAACCAGTCCTAACTGGTGCAAAACACAGAGACAGGAACAACCGAACCAGTCCTAACTGGTGCAAAACACAGAGACAGGAACAACCGAACCAGTCCTAACTGGTGCAAAACACAGAGACAGGAACAACCGAACCAGTCCTAACTGGTGCAAAACACAGAGACAGGAACAACCGAACCAGTCCTAACTGGTGCAAAACACAGAGACAGGAACAACCGAACCAGTCCTAACTGGTGCAAAACACAGAGACAGGAACAACCACCCACAAGATACCTAAAGAATATGGCTGCCTAAATATGGTTCCCAATCAGAGACAACGATAAACACCTGCCTTTGATTGAGAACCTATCTAGGCAACCATAGACTTACCTTGACAACTACACTGAACACAACCCCATAAATCTAATAAACCCCTAGACAAGACGAAACACAATAAATCACCCATGTCAAACACTGGCCTAACCAACATAATAAAGAAAACACAGATAACTAAGGCCAGGACGTGACACCACTCATCCAGATCAGAGTGCTGGCCCCTGCCAGCTTGTGGGCCAGGCTTGTGAGAGCGGGTTGGGGGACCTGGAAGAAGAGGCTGGGTGGATCTCTTTCAGTGATATGGTGGAGGCTGCTGCAGCAGGAGGTGGAAGAGGTCTGTGCTGTACTACCGGGCTCGTTCAGAGAGTTGCAAAGGTAGTAGGCAGAGACTGGACCGTCTAATAACACTAACCTGCCTCCTTTCACCATTGCTGGCGCTGCAGGGGAACACCAGGAGGGTGAAGGAATGATCCTATCGTCCAAGACTCCGGAGCTGGGGGCTTTGTTCACTGTCAGCAAAAAGGATCTGTACATGGTGGCTGTGAAAGTGGCTGAGAAAGACCATCAGCATGGGCTGAGGGCAACAGGTTGGCCTGTGGGGCTTGGGACCAAGCTCTTCTCTGAGAGGATGTTGGCGCTCCCTGTATAAGCCTCTCATTGAGAAGTGTATTGCTGATCTATAGTGGAGGATTATTCACATCGCTATTAACAGGTATGTGTCTCACCTCGATCCGTCAGTGGGGAGGAGACAGTACAGTGGGGAGCGTGTGTCGTGGGGAGGACACAGTACAGTGGGGAGCGTGTGTCGCGGGGAGGAAACAGTAGAGTGGGGAGCGTGTGTCGTGGGGAGGACACAGTGCAGTGGGGAGCGTGTGTCGTGGGGAGGAGACAGTACAGTGGGGAGCGTGTGTCGTGGGGAGCGTGTGTCGTGGGGAGGAAACAGTAGAGTGGGGAGCGTGTGTCGTGGGGAGGACACAGTGCAGTGGGGAGCGTGTGTCGTGGGGAGGAGACAGTACAGTGGGGAGCGTGTGTCGCGGGGAGCGTGTGTCGTGGGGAGGAAACAGTAGAGTGGGGAGCGTGTGTCGTGGGGAGCGTGTGTCGTGGGGAGAAAACAGTAGAGTGGGGAGCGTGTGTCGTGGGGAGGAAACAGTAGAGTGGGGAGCGTGTGTCGTGGGGAGGAAACAGTAGAGTGGGGAGCGTGTGTTGTGGGGAGAAAACAGTACAGTGGGGAGCGTGTGTCGTGGGGAGGAAACAGTACAGTGGGGAGCGTGTGTCGTGGGGAGGCCACAGTGCAGTGGGGAGCGTGTGTCATGGGGAGGAGACAGTACAGTGGGGAGCGTGTGTCGTGGGGAGGACACAGTACAGTGGGGAGCGTGTGTCGTGGGGAGCATGTGTCGTGGGGAGCGTGTGTTGTGGGGAGCGTGTGTCGTGGGGAGGACACAGTGCAGCATCTGTTTTTGTCTTGTTCCAGGCTGGTAGGGGTGTTTACTGTACTGGGTGGGTGGTGTACAGGCCTACGGTTGGGTGTTTACTGTACTGGGTGGGTGGTGGTGTACAGGCCTACGGTTGGGTGTTTACTGTACTGGGTGGTGGTGTACAGGCCTACGGTTGGGTGTTTACTGTACTGGGTGGGTGGTGTACAGGCCTACGGTTGGGTGTTTACTGTACTGGGTGGGTGGTGTACAGGCCTACGGTTGGGTGTTTACTGTACTGGGTGGGTGGTGGTGTACAGGCCTACGGTTGGGTGTTTACTGTACTGGGTGGGTGGTGTACAGGCCTACGGTTGGGTGTTTACTGTACTGGGTGGTGGTGTACAGGCCTACGGTTGGGTGTTTACTGTACTGGGTGGGTGGTGTACAGGCCTACGGTTGGGTGTTTACTGTACTGGGTGGGTGGGTGGTTGGTGTACAGGCCTACGGTTGTGTGTTTACTGTACTGGGTGGGTGGTTGGTGTACAGGCCTACGGTTGGGTGTTTACTGTACTGGGTGGGTGGTGTACAGGCCTACGGTTGGGTGTTTACTGTACTGGGTGGGTGGTGTACAGGCCTACGGCTCCCCACTGCACTGGGGAGACGGCTCACGGGAGACGGTGTGGCCACATTACCAGAACACTGTTTATATAATAGACTCAGATATGAGGTTTACATCTAATTGTTGTATAAGATGAATGAGTGATGATGACACTGTTTGTAAAATTATGTAATACGATTTTGGACTGTTTAGTGAAGGAAACTCCAATTCCCTTTTGAGTTGAACTAAATCAGAGGACCGCCGATGAGCCAAGTTAGGGTCAGGCATCCTGGGACAGCCCCTTTTCTGCAATTCCGAATAAACGAAGGGACAAAGGTTGCAGACCATTGCTGAATCTTTTAACCATACCACGTGGTTAAACTCTTAGACTATCGATACCGACAGAATAAGAACAAGTCTTTGATATTAATTACTAGTCTGCAGCTAGGAATTCGGTATCATTGAACATGAAGAACGACAACCGCCGAAACATCCATTCTACAACAACATGAATAAATGTCACTCTGTACTACCCACTATAACCACGACACAGAGAGAGAGATGGACAATTCTTAAAAATAAACAAACTTATCTTCAGCGATCAAGACGACACACTGAGCGTAAATATATATATTGATTGCAATTGTTCCCGAATGAGTGAGCGTTCATGTGCAAAGGATTAGCATTTCAATTGTTATAATTATCAACTCTGTAGTGACTTCTCATCTGACCCCCTCTTCCCCTTTTGTCTAACAAGCTGCCTTGCCGGTTTAGTCCACTAGGGGCACATTCTCCTATCATTTATTGTAACCATATTCACTTTGTTTGTTTATGCATTTCTGTGAATAACTTAGTTAGTAAATAAATGATTTAAGACAATTGATGTATGGATGACTCATAGTGAAGACTGGGTTCGTGCAGATAACCAACAATTTACAACGTTTGGAATGAGACTAACGTGAGGTAAAATAAATAAATCATTAATCAAAAGACTAATTGATCAGATATAAAACATCTGAAAAGTTATATTAGGAAATTATAACTGTGTAATCTGAATATTTTCCTTGGTGCCCCGACTTCCTAGTTAATTACAGTTACATGATTAATCAGTTTAATTGCGTAATACTAATTACAGAGAATCTTTGATAAAACTAAAAGTCTTAATTTAATGATAGTAAAGACATGACACGTGTTAACCCTCGCAAGGCTGCCGGTCCAGATTGCATCCCTAGCCACGTCCACGAGCATGCGCAGACCACCTAGCTGGAGTGTTTATGGACCTATTAAATCTCTCCCTAGGAGAGACGGTTGCTTCAAGATGTCAACCATTGTTCCTGTATGCAAAAAAGCAAAGGTGAACTAAAAAACACTCAATTCTGTTCATGAAGTGCTTTGAGAGGCTAGTTAGGATCATATCACCTCTACCTTACCCGACACCCTAGACCCACTACAATTTGCTGACCGCCCCAATAGATCCACAGACGATGCAATCGCCATCACACTGCACACTGCCCTATCCCATCTGGACAAGAGGAATACCTATGTTAGAATGCTGTACATTGACTATAGCTCAGACTTCAACACTATAGTACCCTCCAAGCTCATTATTAAGCTCGGGGCCCTGGGTCTGATGCCTGCCCTGTGCAACTGGTTCCTGGACATCCTGATGGGTGGTGGTGAAGGTAGGAAACAACACCTCCACTTCACTGATGCTCAACACAGGGGCCCACAAGGGTGTGTGCTCAGCCCCCTTCTGTACAACCTGTTCACCAATGATTGGTCGGTTCCCGGTCACACTTGCTCACCCACTGCTCCCTCCTCGCCTCTGAGGAATCCCGGTAGTTCCTGACGTCCACCTTACCGAGGGAATCCGTTTCTAAAACTGTTTGAATCATGTATAACAGAACTTCATGTATATCATCATGTATAACAGAACTTATTTAGCAGGCGAAACCCAGAGGACAAACCATTCAGATAAAAACATTTTTACGTCACTCTCTTTTTAATGGGTTTCATTGGGAATACAGATTTCTAAGGGACCTTCTTGCATTTCCTATCACTTCCACTGGCTGTCAACAGTCTTTAGAAATTGGTTGAGGTTTTTCCTTTGTGTAATGAAGAAGTACGGCCATCTTGAACGAGGGTAACTTGAAGTGTACTGTTAGATAGAGGCGCGTGACCAGAAAGCTAGCTACAGTTTGTTTCCTCCTGTATTGAACACAGATCATCCCGTCCCATTGAGCAATTCGGAACCGATGTGTCTTTCTGGAAAAAACGCGCCAAATAAATGGACATTTTGTATATATATTGACGGAATTAATCGAACAAAAGGACCATTTGTGATGTTTATGGGATATATTGGAGTGCCAACAAAAGAAGCTCGTCAAAGGTAAGGCATGAATTATCTTTTTATTTCTGTGTTTTGTGTCGCGCCTGCAGGGCTATGGTCTATTATGGTCTTTTTGAAATATGACATGTTTGCTGGATTCACAACAAGTGTAGCTTTAATTTGCTATCTTGCATGTACCGCTTGCCATGTGGAAGCAGAGAAAACTGTCTATGACTTAGGTGACTAGAGTCATTCCTCTGACACCGCCTGGTATATAGGCCCTGGATGGCAGGAAGCTTGGCACCAGTGATGTACTGGGGCGTACGCATTACCCTCTGTAGTTTCTTACGGTCAGATGCCGAGCAGTTGCAATACCAGACGGTGATGCAACTGGTCACGATGCTCTCGAAGTTGCAGCTGTAAAACATTTTGAGGATCTGAGGACCCATGCCAATTCTTCTCAGTCACCAGAGGGGGAAAAGGTGTTGTCTTGCTGTGTTTGTACCGTGCCATTTGGACTAACCAGCTCCTGCTGCGTTCCAAGTCCTGGTCAACGATGTGTTCCTGGACATGCTGAACCAGTTCGTGTTTGTCTACCTCAATGAAATTGAGCCCCCATCTTAATCCACCCGGACCCGTCCTTTCAGTTCGTGGTGGAGGTTGACAGCTCGGATGTTAGAGTGGGGATCGTCATGTTCCCAGCATTCTGCCCTAGACCAAAAGCTGCACCCCATCGCTTTTCTCTCATATCATCTTACCTTTGCTGAGACGAACCACAATGTTTTTCACCCGTTTCAATTTCACTCTCTCCTACGTTTGCATAGCCCCGCTGCTTATCTGTCGGACCCTGAGACCATCCTCCAGGGGGGGGATCTGGCTAACCAAATGTTTGTCCCGTACTGGTTTGTCCCGTACTGGCCCGGTTTCTGGTCCTGGAATGGGCACATTCCTCAAGACTGACCTGCCATCCAGGCTACCGTCGGACCCTGAGACCATCCTCCGGGGGGGGGGGTCTGGCTAACCAAATGTTTGTCCCGGACTCTCCCCGGTTTCCAGTCCTAGAATGGGCACATTCCTCAAGACTGACTTGCCATCCAGGCTACTGTCGGACCCTGAGACCATCCTCCAGTGGTGGGGGGGGTCTGGCTAACCAAATGTTTGTCCCGTTCTCTGCCCGGTCTCCGGTCCTGGAATGGGCACATTCCTCAAGACTGACCTGCCATCCAGGCTACCGTCGGACCCTGAGACCATCTTCCAGGGGGGGAGGTCTGGCTAACCGAATGTTTGTCCTGTACTCTGCCCGGTCTCCGGTCCTGGAATGGGCACATTCCTCGAGACTGACCTGCCATACAGGCTACCGTCGGACCCATTCAAAGTCCTCTGGAGGGTAAATGAGGTAACCAATACCAATTACAGCTCCCCACTAACTACCAGATCTCACCCTCTTTTCATGTTTCCCTCCTCAGGCCGGTGGCTCCTGATCCCCTGGTTGATGTTGTCCCCCACGCCACCCCTCTGCTTCCCTTGGATATCGAGGGGAGTCCTGCCTATGCAGTCAGATCACTCCTGGACTCCCGACATCGTGGAGCTCCATTTCCTGGGAGCCCAAAGGAGCGGTGCTGGGTTCCGGTGGACAACATTCTAGATCTTAACATCATCCGAGAGTCCCACCTTCGCCTTCTGGACAGGCCCTCTCAACGTCCTTGGGACCGTCCTCCTGGCCAGTGTCGTCCTGCGGCTGGACCCGCACGTACGAGAGAGGGGGGGGGGGGGTACTCTCACGTCTGCTCCCGCTCTCCCTCTCTGGTGCTCGACGTCACCAGTCTGCTAACCAACCCATCATTACACACACCTGGACTTCATCACTTCCCTGATTTCTCCCTCTTTATCTACAACTGTATTCAACCCCTCAATCAGTATTGGTTATGTTTTCCTTGTCAGACGTTTCTCTTGCTTTTGCAATCGTTCTCTGTTCATGAATATTAAACTCACTAACTGCACCTGCTTTGCGACTCCCTGAGTCGACGTTACACTACGCACACAAACGCCATGATAATCCATACCAACCATTTAGGTAATTTTTTCATGCAACTTCAGAACCCCCCCCCCCCCCACATTATCCCCCGTCTCGGTAAACTTTTTTTTTCTCCAACTCCTTCCAATTTATAAATTAAGCACTGGTGAAAAGGCGTGAAAAGGTCTATATAGGGAATTACATGTCTGGGCTTGCAAAAATAAGATCAGATGAGAGGGTTGGGGTATAGGGTCCCCAGAGCTGTGATGTTAGGGCTGGTTCGGCCTCGTCTGACACAGGATGTGTGCAGTGGATGAGGAGGGCCCCCCCCCCTCAACTTTTTTTCAACTTTTTTTGGTTTCAACTTTTTAGGTCCGGTAAAGTAAAGTGGGGATTGGGACTGTAATATGTGAATATTGGGCTGTGGTAGGGCTGTGGTAAGGCTGTGGTAGGGCTGTGGTATTGCTGTGGTAGGGCTGTGGTAAGGCTGTGGTAGGGCTGTGGTAGGGCTGTGGTAAGGCTGTGATAGGGCTGTGATAAGGCTGTGGTAGGGCTGTGGTAGGGCACTACTCCTCTGGAGGAAAGGAGGAGATTTCTGCTGCTTCCTCTGCTACTCTCCTCCTCATCTCCTCATCTACTTACCTCTCCTCCTCATCTCCTCACCTCTCCTCCTCATCTCCTCACCTCTCCTCCTGATCTCCTCACCTCTCCTCCTCACCTCTTCTCCTCTCCTCCTCATCTCCTCTCCTCTTCTCCTCATATCCTCCTCACCTCTTCTCCTCTCCTCCTCACCTCTTCTCTTCTTCTCCTCTTCTCCTCACCTCTCCTCCTCATCTCACCTCTTCTCCTCTCCTCCTCATCTCCTCACCCCCTACCTCTCCTCATCTCCTCACCTCTTCTCCTCTTCTCATCTCCTATTCTCCTCCTCACCTCTTCTCCTCTCCTCATCTCCTCAGCTCTCCTCCTCATCTCCTCACCTCTCCAACTCATCTCCTCTCCTCTCCTTCTCCTCCTCATCTCCTCTCCTCTCCTCCTCTCCTCCTCATCTCCTCACCTCTTCTCCTCTCCTCCTCATCTCCTCACCTCTCCTCCTCATCTCTTCTCCTCACCTCTCCTCCTCATCTCCTCACCTCTTCTTCTCTTCTCCTCATCTCCTTACCTCTCCTCCTCATCTCCTCACCTCTTCTCTTCTCTTCTCCTCCTCCTCTCCTTTGTTAGCAGTGCCAGGTACAACCGCAAGTGAGATAATAGAAAAAAAACACTTTGTGTGTGTATGTGTGTGTGTATGTGTGTGTGTGCGAACAATGTGTGGTGTGTGTGTGCGAACAATGTGTGTGTGTGCTTAGCTGCGAGGACCACAGGACTTTGGTTTGATTGACTTTGCATTATTCTCCGTTGGCCCCTGTTGTGGAAGTCACATGGTAGTGGAGGGAGGGGGAGACAGGAACGCAGTCACAACACCATGGTAGTGGAGGGAGGGGCTGTGGGAGACAGGAACGCAGTCACAACACCATGGTAGTTGAGGGAGGGGCTGTGGGAGACAGGAACGCAGTCCCAACACCATGGTAGTGGAGGGAGGGGCTGTATTGGGGGTGACAGGAACACAGTCACAACACCATGGTAGTGGAGGGAGGGGCTGGGGGAGACAGGAACACAGTCACAACACCATGGTAGTGGAGGGAGGGGGAGACAGGAACACAGTCCACTACACCATGGTAGTGGAGGGAGGGGCTGGGGGAGACAGGAACACAGTCACAACACCAGGTAGTGGAGGGAGGGGGAGACA
Organism: Oncorhynchus kisutch; assembly: GCF_002021735.2. Lineage (NCBI taxonomy): Eukaryota > Metazoa > Chordata > Actinopteri > Salmoniformes > Salmonidae > Oncorhynchus > Oncorhynchus kisutch. The sequence continues at coordinate 64,296,948 of NC_034192.2, forward strand.
GGAACACAGTCCAACACCATGGTAGTGGAGGAGGGGGAGACAGGAACACAGTCACAACACCATGGTAGTGGAGGGATGGGGGAGACAGGAACACAGTCACTACACACCATGGTAGTGGAGGGATGGGGAGACAGGAACACAGTCACAACACCATGGTAGTGGAGGGAGGGGGAGACAGAACACAGTCACTACACCATGGTAGTGGAGGGAGGGGGAGACAGGAACACAGTCACTACAACCATGGTAGTGGAGGGAGGGGGAGACAGGAACACAGTCACTACCCAGGGTAGTGGAGGGAGGGGAGACAGGAACACAGTCACAACACCATGGTAGTGGAGGGAGGGGGAGACAGGAACACAGTCACTACACCATGGTAGTGGGAGGGAGGGGGAGACAGGAACACAGTCACTACACCATGGTAGTGGAGGGAGGGGGAACAGGAACACAGTCACAACACCATGGTAGTGGAGGGAGGGGCTAGGGGAGCAGGAACACAGTCACTAACACCATGGTAGTGGAGGGAGGGGGAGACAGGAACACAGTCACTACACCATGGTAGTGGAGGGAGGGG
>NC_034192.2:64297618-64379615 GCF_002021735.2 Oncorhynchus kisutch
GCTACGCTTCATCTCTTCTCCGGCCTGAGTCTGGCCACGATACTTCGTCCACATCACAAGATAGGTTTTCTCTTGCCAAACATCGAGGGAAGAATCTCCTAAGCATGGCGTATCCAACCTTGGACAGAGGCAACCTCTATGTCCCCACATAGACCATATTTATAATTGCAGTCTCTTGTACATCTGTAAACAAGCGTCCTCGTCCTCCATGATGTCTTTGCCTTTCCACTCTGGACAGAATTCAAACACAGTATGTGTTCAGCATAGGAACTGTAAACAATGTACAAAAACATGTAGTACAGCCTGATAACCAACCACATTCATTCAATGCAGTGCAGTAAATGGATGGCTGAGAGTTACAAATGTTTATGCAATACTATGCAGTCATACGTATTTTACAGTACATTACTGTAATGCTAAAATAGCCATTAGATAGTTGCATACCTGTTCTCATTTCTGAAGGTTCGAATTCTGGACGCCACTGTAAATCGACTCAAATTGGGCTGGACTCTCAGTCCAGCCTCTCTCATGGTCAAACCGTGGTTGATCACATGATCAACTAATGTTGCCCTAATCTCATTAGAGATGCCTCTCCTTCCTTCTCTTCTTTGCCCTCGTCCTCTTCATCTCCCTCCTACTCCTCTTGCTCTCTGTCCATTGTTGGCATCCATTGTTCAAAACAGGTAATCTGACCTTTGACCTATTTATAGGCCTATACTACAGTAAAGCAGTGATTGGTTAGTGTGATTGGTTAGTGATCAGTTAAGCTATTAGTGTTTGCACATGTGAGGAGTGTGTGTGTGACCTGGTGAATAAGTGTAGCATTTTGATTGGTTGTGTTTGGAAAAGGAAAGCAAGTCACTTCCTGTTAGATTTTTTGTGTTTTAGGTTGAGAATTGTGTGTAGTGTTTTGAAAAAAGTGTTTTATGCAATTGACAACTGAGTCAAAGGCTGAGAAATAGCTTATGGTTTTTCACATTTGGTGTGTAGTTTTGCACTTTGAGTGAGAGGTTTCAAAAATCGTGTGACATGAAAAGATTTTGTGTGTAAGCAGTTGGAAAAAACTGTAAACAAGTCAAACTGTGAAAAGAATCCTTCATCGCCAATAATGGTTCCTCTTAGAGAACATCAAAGGCTCTGTTTCCCTCAGGACATGATAGCGTGTGGCACACCTGTTTTCATTTCAAAACTGCTGCCCTGATGCTTTCTGAGGCATGTCTCCCACTGACACACACACACACACACACACACACACACACACACACACACACACACACACACACACACACACACACACACACACACACACACACACACACACACACACACACACACACACACACACACACACACACACACACACACACTTCACCTTCAAATTATAATTTTTCAATGCTCTGTGTGTGTGTGCTCTGTGTGTGTGTGTGTGCTCTGTGTGTGTATATGTGTGTGTGTGCTCTGTGTGTGTGCTCTGTTCTCTGTGTGTGTATATTCTCTGTGTGTGTGTGTGTGTGTTCTGTGTGTATGTGTGTGTTCTGTGTATATGTGTGTGCTCTGTGTGTATGTGTGTGCTCTGTGTCTGTGTGTGTGTGTGTGTGTGTGTGTGGTGTGTGTGTGTGTGTGTGTGCTCTGTGTGTGTGTGCTCTGTGTGTATGTGTGTGCTCTGTGTCTGTGTGTGTGTGTGTGTGTGTATGTGTGTGCTCTGTGTGTGTTCTGTGTGTATGTGTGTGTTCTGTTTGTATGTGTGTGCTCTGTGTGTGTTCTGTTTGTATGTGTGTGCTCTGTGTGTTTGAGTGCTGAATTCTGTCAAACTGTCAGGAGGTATGGACTGTCATTTTATTCTCCAGAGATACAATTTATTCCCCAGCGCCTGTCCTCATCTTCTCATCCTCACATAACAGCTTTCCCATTCCACTCCCCCTGCAGAAATAAATGGACACACACATGCAGACATCAGCAACCAGTACAGTCCATCAATCAGTAAACTGTACAGTCCATCCGTCAATAACCTATAGTCCAACTATCAGTAACCTACACAGTCCATCAATCAATTACCTATAGTCCAACTATCAGTAACCTACAGGGTCCATCAATCAATAACCTATAGTCCAACTATCAGTAACCTACACAGTCCATCAATCAATAACCTATAGTCCAACTATCAGTAACCTACACAGTCCATCCGTCAATAACCTATAGTCCAACTATCAGTAACCTACACAGTCCATCAATCAATAACCTATAGTCCAACTATCAGTAACCTACACAGTCCATCAATCAATAACCTATAGTCCAACTATCAGTAACCTACACAGTCCATCAATCAATAACCTATAGTCCAACTATCAGTAACCTACACAGTCAATCAATCAATAACCTATAGTCCATCTATCAGTAACCTACACAGTCCATCAATCAATAACCTATAGTCCAACTATCAGTAACCTACACAGTCCATCAATCAATAACCTATAGTCCAAATATCAGTAACCTACACAGTCCATCAATCAATAACCTATAGTCCAACTATCAGTAACCTACACAGTCCATCAATCAATAACCTATAGTCCATCTATCAGTAACCAGTAAAGTCCATCAATCAATAACCTGTAAAATCCAGACATCAGTAACCTACACATTCCATCAATCAATAACCTGTAAAGTCCATCAATCAATAACCTGTAAAGTCCAGACATCAGTAACCGGAAAGTCCATCAATAAATAACCTGTAAAGTCCAGACATCAGTAACCTATAAAGTCCATCAATCAATAACCTGTAATGTCCATCAATCAATAACCTGTAATATCCATCAATCAATAACCTGTAATGTCCATCAATCAATAACCTGTAATGTCCATCAATCAATAAACTGTACAGTCCATCAATCATTAACCTGTAAAGCCCATCAATCAATAACCTGTAAAGTCCATCAATCAATAACCTGTAAAGTCCAGACATCAGTAACCTGTAAAGTCCATCAATCAATAACCTGTAAAGTCCATCAATCAATAATCTGTAAAGTCCAGACATCGGTAACCTGTAAAGTCCATCAATCAATAACCTGTAAAGTGCATCAATCAATAACCTGTAAAGTCCATCAATCAATAACCTGTAAAGTCCAGACATCGGTAACCTGTAAAGTCCATCAATCAATAACCTGTAAAGTCCATCAATCAATAACCTGTAAAGTCCAGACATCAGTAACATGTAAAGTCCAGACATCAGTAACCTGTAAAGTCCAGACATCAGTAACCTGTAAAGTCCAGACATCAGTAACGTCTGAGACCACAAGAGCCCTACTCCTCCTGTTACGTTACAGTAACATCTGAGACCACTAGAGCCCTACTCCTCCTGTTACGTTACGGTAACGTCTGAGACCAGTGGAGCCCTACTCCTCCTGTTACGTTACAGTAACATCTGAGACCACTAGAGCCCTACTCCACCTGTTACGTTACAGTAACGTCTGAGACCACTAGAGCCCTACTCCTCCTGTTACGTTACGGTAACATCTGAGACCAGTGGAGCCCTACTCCTCCTGTTACGTTACCGTAACGTCTGAGACCACTAGAGCCCTACTCCTCCTGTTACGTTACAGTAACGTCTGAGACCACTAGAGCCCTACTCCTCCTGTTACGTTACAGTAACGTCTGAGACCAGTAGAGCCCTACTCCTCCTGTTACGTTACAGTAACATCTGAGACCAGTAGAGCCCTACTCCTCCTGTTACGTTACAGTAACGTCTGAGACCAGTGGAGCCCTACTCCTCCTGTTACGTTACAGTAACGTCTGAAACCAGTAGAGCCCTACTCCTCCTGTTACGTTACAGTAACGTCTGAGACCACTAGAGCCCTACTCCTCCTGTTACGTTACAGTAACGTCCGAGACCAGTAGAGCCCTACTCCTCCTGTTACGTTACAGTAATGTCCGAGACCAGTAGAGCCCTACTCCTCCTGTTACGTTACAGTAACGTCTGAGACCACTAGAGCCCTACTCCTCCTGTTACGTTACAGTAAAGTCTGAGACCAGTAGAGCCCTACTCCTCCTGTTACGTTACAGTAACGTCTGAGACCAGTAGAGCCCTACTCCTCCTGTTACGTTACAGTAACGTCTGAGACCACTAGAGCCCTACTCCTCCTGTTACGTTACAGTAACGTCTGAGACCAGTAGAGCCCTACTCCTCCTGTTACGTTACAGTAACGTCTGAGACCAGTAGAGCCCTACTCCTCCTGTTACGTTACAGTAACGTCTGAGACCACTAGAGCCCTACTCCTCCTGTTACGTTACAGTAACGTCTGAGACCAGTAGAGCCCTACTCCTCCTGTTATGTTACAGTAACGTCTGAGACCAGTGCAGCCCTACTCCTCCTGTTACGTTATAGTAACGTCTGAGACCAGTAGAGCCCTACTCCTCCTGTTATGTTACAGTAACGTCTGAGACCAGTGGAGCCCTACTCCTCCTGTTACGTTATAGTAACGTCTGAGACCAGTAGAGCCCTACTCCTCCTGTTACGTTACAGTAACGTCTGAGACCAGTAGAGCCCTACTCCTCCTGTTACCTTACAGTAACGTAAGAAAGAAGCTTTGCAGTGATGTCTTCTTTCTGTCTAGTCATGTAATTACAGGCGTATAGCCCCTGGTTGGTCATTTATTCTAGGCATCTTTAATTCTCAAACAGCACCCTATTCCTTATAGTCCTCTACCTTTGACGAGTGCCTTGATCAGGGCCCATACGGCTCTGGTCCAAACTAGTGCACTACATAGGTTAATGGGGTGTAATTTAGGCCGCAGCCTAAAAAGTCTGGGTTTTTGGTGGACTCAAGGTTACCTTGCCAGGCTGCATGTCAATGGAGGCAGTGTCCTGGTAGGACAAAAGCAATTCAGAATGTTATTACCATTCAAATTAGAACATATAGAGGGCCCCGCCTCTCTGATTGGTGAAATAATGGTGGTCATTTGTCTAGCTCTCAGAGACCTTTCATATCCCATTCATGTCTTATTAGCCCCACATGCATCATCACACTGTCATTAAAATAAAATAAAAATCTAATTGATTCTGAAAAAAGCAATGGCCCAGGTAGACGTAGTGATTGAGTGGAGGGTGGGGGTGTAGGTTCACTACACAGGTAGGATGCGTCTGAAGCTGCAACTACTTTTGACCAAAAGTAATGGCCAATATATATATATATATATATACACCCTTTGGCTCCATTTTCCTCCTTGCAGCGCTCTGAAGTCGGAAACAATCCAGACTGTAAACCCCAGACAGGTCCTGTAACTATTAAATATCCAGACTGTAAACCCTAGACAGGTCCTGTAACTATTACATATCCAGACTGTAAACCCTAGACAGGTCCTGTAACTATTAAATATCCAGACTGTAAACCCTAGACAGGTCTTGTAACTATTACATATCCAGACTGTAAACCCCAGACAGGTCCTGTAACTATTAAATATCCAGACTGTAAACCCTAGACAGGTCCTGTAACTATTAAATATCCAGACTGTAAACCCTAGACAGGTCCTGTAACTATTAAATATCCAGACTGTAAACCCCAGACAGGTCCTGTAACTATTACATATCCAGCCATAGAAATGGAGAGGTACCACCGGTCAATGTAATCTTAGTTGTTATAATCTAAAAGGCCAAACTGGTTCTAGATCAGCACTCCTACTATGAGAGGTTTCATGACTACGGGCCAAGGAGTCCAGTACAGTAGAGTCCAGTACAGTAGTGTCCAGTACAGCAGTGTCCAGTATAGTAGTGTCCAGTACAGCAGTGTCCAGTATAGTAGTGTCCAGTATAGTAGTGTCCAGTACAGTAGTGTCCAGTACAGTGGTGTCCAGTATAGTAGTGTCCAGTACAGTGGTGTCCAGTATAGTAGTGTCCAGTACAGTAGTGTCCAGTACAGTGGTGTCCAGTACAGTACTGTTCAGTTCAGTAGTGTCCAGTACAGTGGTGTCCAGTATAATAGTGTCCAGTACAGTGGTGTCCAGTATAGTAGTGTCCAGTACAGTAGTGTCCAGTACAGTGGTGTCCAGTATAGTAGTGTCCAGTACAGTAGTGTCCAGTACAGTAGTGTCCAGTTCAGTAGTGTCCAGTTCAGTAGTGTCCAGTATAGTAGTGTCAAGTACAGTAGTGTCCAGTTCAGTAGTGTCCAGTACAGGAGTGTCCAGTACAGTGGTGTCCAGTATAGTAGTGTACAGTATAGTAGTGTCCAGTACAGTAGTGTCCAGGACAGTAGTGTCCAGTATAGTAGTGTCCAGTATAGTAGTGTCCAGTATAGTAGAGTCCAGTAGAGTGACCTGGTGCCTGAAACGCATTGAATCAGCGTTCTTAATCGTGTGGTGAAAATGAATTCCCCCTGAAATGTAACCCAGTCGTCCCTCAGTGATCACAGAGGGGCTGGATACGATTGGAGACAATTGAATTTCGGCGACATTATGCAATTGAAACGGTGATTGGAGAACACGAGTGTACCAGGTTCCTCCCTCCCTCCCTGCCTCCTCCTCCTCTTCTCTGCCTCCTCCGCTTTGCTCTACATCATCCTCTCCCCTCCCCCTCTCCTCCTCCTCCTCCTCCTCCTCCTCTCCTTTCTCCTCTGCCTCCTCCTCTCTGACCATCAGTCCTGACAGGTATGGAACACCCACTGGTCTCCCCACATCACGATCCGAAGGGGCTTCCCACCATTAAAGAGGGCTTCCCACCATTAAAGAGGGCTTCCCACCATTAAAGAGGGCTTCCCCCCATTAAAGAGGGCTCCCCACCATTAAAGAGGGCTTCCCACCATTAAAGAGGGCTTCCCCCCATTAAAGAGGGCTTCCCACCATTAAAGAGGCCTCCCCACCATTAAAGAGGGCTTCCCCCCATTAAAGAGGGCTTCCCACCATTAAAGAGGCCTCCCCACCATTAAAGAGGGCTTCCCCCCATTAAAGAGGGCTTCCCACCATTAAAGAGGCCTCCCCAGCATTAAAGAGGGCTTCCCACCATTAAAGAGGCCTCCCCACCATTAAAGAGGGCTTCCCACCATTAAAGAGGGCTTCCCACCATTAAAGAGGGCTTCCCACCATTAAAGAGGGCTTCCCACCATTAAAGAGGACTCCCCACCATTAAAAAGGGCTTCCCACCATTAAAGAGGGCTTCCCACCATTAAAGAGGGCTTCCCACCATTAAAGAGGGCTTCCCATCATTAAAGAGGACTCCCCACCATTAAAGAGGACTCCCCACCATTAAAGAGGGCTTCCCACCATTAACGAGGGCTTCCCACCATTAAAGAGGACTCCCCACCAGGAAGTTCAGATACTGTCAAACATGGTATTGTTAAATCTCATGGATCCTATGGAAGGGGGCAAAGAGCAACAGTCTGGTTTCAGTCACTGATAAGGTAGGACAGCCGTAGATTAGGGTGGAGTGAGGAATTCGGGCCGAGGTCAGCTCAGAGGAAGTGAGAAGGAAGATTCCTATTAGACACACACGAAGGTTCAAGCGTGAGCCACGGCCATGACTACACCAGTGAGAGGAACCAATAAAGTTCCTGCCTAGCAACAGAAATGTATTGGCTGTCTAGATGTGCAAGGAGTTGACTCCTCCTAGCAGGACGTTATAAATATATGTGCTTGTGTAATCATGTCTTTGTCTTTGCAGCTGTTTGACCCAGTGGGTGAGTAAACTTGGTTTGAGCTTTTCCTAGTTGTCCGCTTGAGTTTTTAAATCTGTTTGTTCAGAAATGAACTCTAGCAATTCTTTAACTGGTGTTCCCAGAGAAAGTATCATTTTAAAAGAACACTTTTTCCTACATGAAAGGATGCCACCTGTCCAATAAGTCAGTTTGGTCAACTGTAAGTGCTGTTATTCTGATGTGGAAATGTCTAGGAGCAACAACGGCTCAGCTGCAAAGTGGTTGGCCACACAAGCTCACAGAACGGGACTGCTGAGTGCTGGAGTGCGTCTTGGGTAAAATTAATCTGTCCTCGGTTGCAACACTCATTACCAAGTTCCAAACTACCTCTTGAAGCAACGTCAGCACAAGAACTGTTAGTCGGGAAATGGCAATTCAATTGGTTTCCATGGACAAGCAGCTGCACACAAGCCTAAGATCACCATTCCCAATGCCAAGTGTTTTCTGGAGTGATGAATCATGCTTCACCATCTGGCATTCCGACGAATCTGGGTTTGGAAAGTGCAAAGTGAACGCAACCTGCCCGAGAATGCAAAATGCATTGTTCCAGCTGTAAAGTTTGGTGGAGGTGGAATAATGGTCCGGGGCTGTTTTTCATGGTTTCATGGAATGTGGCAACATTTTGGGGAAGGCCCTTTCTTGTTTCAGCATGACAATGCACCCATGCACAAAGTAGGTCCGTACAGAAATGGTTTGTCGAGATCAGTGTGGAAGAACATGACTGGCCGGCACAGAGCCCTGACCTCAGCTCCATCAAACACCCTTGGGATGAATTGGAATGCCGACTACGAGCCAGGCCTAATCACCCCCAACATCAGGTGCCAACTCAATAATGCTCTTGTGGCTTAATGGAAGCAATTCCCCCGCAGCAATGTTCCAACATCTAGTGGAAAGCCTTCCCAGAAGAGTAGAGGCTGTTATAGCAGCAATGTTCCAACATCTAGTTGAAAACCTTCCCAGAAGAGAGGAGGCTGTTATAGCAGCAATGTTCCTACATCTAGTGGAAAGCCTTCCCAGAAGAGTAGAGGCTGTTATAGCAGCAACGTTCCAACATCTAGTTGAAAACCTTCCCAGAAGAGAGGAGGCTGTTATAGCAGCAATGTTCCTACATCTAGTGGAAAGCCTTCCCAGAGGAGTAGAGGCTGTTATAGCAGCAATGTTCCAACATCTAATTGAAAACCTTCCCAGAAGAGTGGAGGCTGTTATAGCAGCAATGTTCCAACATCTAGTGGAAATCCTTCCCAGAAGAGTGGGGGCTGTTATAGCAGCAATGTTCCAACATCTAGTGGAAAGCCTTCCCAGAAGAGTAGAGGCTGTTATAGCAGCAATGTTCCAACATCTAGTGGAAAGCCTTCCCAGAAGAGTAGAGGCTGTTATAGCAGCAATGTTCCAACATCTAGTGGAAAGCCTTCCCAGAGGAGAGGAGGCTGTTATAGCAGCAATGTTCCAACATCTAGTGGAAAGCCTTCCCAGAAGAGTGGGGGCTGTTATAGCAGCAATGTTCCAACATCTAGTGGAAAGCCTTCCCAGAAGAGTGGAGGCTGTTATAGCAGCAATGTTCCAACATCTAGTGGAAAGCCTTCCCAGAAGAGTGGAGGCTGTTATAACATGAATTTGGAATGAGAGGTTTGACGAACAGATGTCCACATACTTATGTCATGTAGTGTGTTTTATTTAAATAAACTCTACATAACATAAGATATACTGAACAAAAATATTAACACAACATATAAAGTGTTTGTTTGTTGTGTTGTTTCAAGAGCTGGAATAAAAATCTCAAATGTTACATACGCAGAAAATGTTTTGTGCTCACATTTGTTTACATTCCTGTTAGTGAGCAGTTCTCCTTTGCCTAGATATTCCATCCACCTGACAGGTGTGGCATATCAAGAAGCTGATTAAACATCACAATCATTACACAGGTGCACCTTGTGCTGGTGTAACGGATGTGAAACGCCTAGCTCAGTTAGCGGTGCACGCTAAATAGCGTTTCAACCGGTGACGTCACTTGCTCTGAGACCTTGAAGTAGTGGTTCCCATTGCTCTGCCAGGCTTTTATGGAGCAATGGGTAACGATGCTTCGTGGGTGACTGTTGTTGATGTGTGCAGAGGGTCCCTGGTTCGCACCCGGGTATGGGCGAGGGGACGGTCTAAAGTTATACTGTTACACTGGGGACAATAAAGGTCACTCTAAAATGTGTAGTTTTGTCACAAAACACCAGATTTACTCAGGTTTTGAGAGAGCGTGCAATCGACATGCTGCCTGCAGGAATGTCCACTAGAGCTGTTGACAGAGAATTGAATGTTAATTTCTCTACCATAAGCCGCCTCCAACGTCGTTTCAGAGAATTTTGTAGTACGTCCAACCTGCCTCACAACCGCAGACCACGTGTAACCATGCCAGTCCAGGACCTCCTCATCCAGCTTCTTCAGCTGCAGGATCGTCTGAGACCAGCCACCCGGACAGCTGATGAAACTGTGGGTTTGCACAACGGTAGACTTTCTACACAAACTGTCAGAAACCGTCTTAGGGAAGCTCATCTGCCCGCTTGTCATCCTCACCAGGGTCTTGACCTGACTACAGTTTGGCGTTGTAACTGACCTTAGTGGCCACTGGGACGCTGGAGAAGTGTGCTCTTCACAGATGAATCCTGATTTCAACTGTACTGGGCAGATGGTAGACAGCATGAGTGGAGTCATGTGGGCGAGTGGGACAACAGTACACAATGAAGAGACTCATCAACTCTCTTCAACTATGTGAAGGAGATGTGTTGTGCTGCATGAGGCAAATGGTGATGCAGATACTGAGTGGTTTTCTGATCCGGTGCACTACTTGTGACCAGTAGTGTTGTAGTGCACTACTTGTGACCAGTAGTGCTGTAGTGAAAAGTAGTGCACTACTTGTGACCAGTAGTGTTGTAGTGAAAAGTAGTGTACTACTTGTGACCAGTAGTGTTGTAGTGAAAAATAGTGCACTACTTGTGACCAGTAGTGTTGTAGTGAAAAATAGTGCACTACTTGTTACCAGTAGTATTGTAGTGAAAAATAGTGCACCACTTGTGACCAGTAGTGTTGCAGTGAAAAGTAGTGCACTACTTGTGACCAATAGTATTGTAGTGAAAAGTAGTGCACTACTTGTGACCAGTAGTTCTGTAGTGAAAAATTGTGCACCACTTGTGACCAGGAGTGTTGTAGTGCACAACTTGTGACCAGTAGTGTTGTAGTGAAAAGTAGTGCACTACTTGTGACCAATAGTGTTGTAGTGCACTACTTGTGACCAGTAGTGTTGTAGTGAAAAGTAGTGCACTATATATTGAATTGGGTACCATTTGAAGTGTAACCAATGCCTGTGTTGTAATTAAAGTACAGTTATAGCTCTGCTTTCATCTCCACTGTTCAAAGGATGGAGACAAATCGTGACTAGCTACAGTATATAATTAGGCTATAAAATCCATGTTGCTCCCCTACGGCATAGTTAGGCCTACAGGCCTACAAGTAGTGATTAACATGTTATAACTCTGCTCTCTTTTTTATATCGTAAAAAATGACGGAGACAAAACAATAGAAGCTATAATCAGGATCCATAGATTTTAACGGTGTGTTCCGTGGCGTGGTTTAGTACGGTAGTGAGTGATATAGCTCTGCTCTCCTATGCCGTGGTAAAATAATGAAGTTAAGCATTTACAGTGTTTATGGCCACACATGTAGTCTTCAAGTAATCCCTAACCAGCTTGCCGTTGTTTTGTCTTAACGACATCAAGGTGTATTGATTGAATAGCTTAGAGGAGTTTACAGGCAAGCCTCATAGCTTTGGACAACAGATTGGAATCACCAAAGCAAAGCCCCCCCAAAAAACCTTCACTATGGTCAGTGAACTTATCATGCTAGCTTTAGTTATTCAACGAACCCCAAAATCAGACCCCACTAAGACTAGCTATCTCCAATGGCGTCAGCTAACGGGGATCCTAATCAAATAAAACTAATTATACCACAGCATTGTTGAAAGCTCATTTCTGATTGGCTAGTTGGTAAAGATATCTGACTGTTGGTAAAGATATCTGACAGTTGGTAAAGATATCTGACAGTTGGTAAAGATATCTGACAGTTGGTAAAGATATCTGACAGTTGGTAAAGTTATCTGACAGTTGGTAAAGTTATCTGACAGTTGGTAAAGATATCTGACAGTTAGTAAAGTTATCTGACAGTTGGTAAAGTTATCTGACAGTTAGTAAAGTTATCTGACAGTTGGTAAAGATATCTGACAGTTGGTAAAGTTATCTGACAGTTAGTAAAGTTATCTGACAGTTGGTAAAGATATCTGACAGTTGGTAAAGTTATCTGACAGTTGGTAAAGTTATCTGACAGTTAGTAAAGTTATCTGACAGTTGGTAAAGATATCTGACAGTTGGTAAAGATATCTGACAGTTGGTAAAGATATCTGACAGTTGGTAAAGATATCTGACAGTTGGTAAAGTTATCTGACAGTTAGTAAAGTTATCTGACAGTTGGTAAAGATATCTGACAGTTGGTAAAGTTATCTGACAGTTGGTAAAGTTATCTGACAGTTAGTAAAGTTATCTGACAGTTGGTAAAGATATCTGACAGTTGGTAAAGATATCTGACAGTTGGTAAAGATATCTGACAGTTGGTAAAGTTATCTGACAGTTGGTAAAGTTATCTGACAGTTGGTAAAGTTATCTGACAGTTGGTAAAGATATCTGACAGTTGGTAAAAATATCTGACAGTTGGTAAAGATATCTGACAGTTGGTAAAGATATCTGACTGTTGGTAAAGATATCTGACAGTTGGTAAAGTTATCTGACAGTTGGTAAAGTTATCTGACAGTTGGTAAAGATATCTGACAGTTGGTAAAGATATCTGACAGTTGGTAAAGATATCTGACAGTTGGTAAAGTTATCTGACAGTTGGTAAAGATATCTGACAGTTGGTAAAGTTATCTGACAGTTGGTAAAGTTATCTGACAGTTGGTAAAGATATCTGACAGTTGGTAAAGATATCTGACAGTTGGTAAAGTTATCTGACAGTTGGTAAAGATATCTGACAGTTGGTAAAGTTATCTGACAGTTGGTAAAGATATCTGACAGTTGGTAAAGTTATCTGACAGTTGGTAAAGTTATCTGACAGTTGGTAAAGTTATCTGACAGTTGGTAAAGATATCTGACAGTTGGTAAAGATATCTGACAGTTGGTAAAGATATCTGACAGTTGGTAAAGTTATCTGACAGTTGGTAAAGTTATCTGACAGTTGGTAAAGATATCTGACAGTTGGTAAAGATATCTGACAGTTGGTAAAGATATCTGACTGTTGGTAAAGATATCTGACAGTTAGTAAAGTTATCTGACAGTTGGTAAAGATATCTGACAGTTGGTAAAGATATCTGACAGTTGGTAAAGATATCTGACTGTTGGTAAAGATATCTGACAGTTAGTAAAGTTATCTGACAGTTGATAAAGATATCTGACAGTTGGTAAAGATATCTGACAGTTGGTAAAGATATCGGGACACCATGCAATCATATACGCCTACAAATGCAGACTGTACTTGCTACAAAGTTACAGAAACCTAACCCAACAAATCAAATCAAATCAAATCAAATGTATTTATATAGCCCTTCGTACATCAGCTGATATCTCAAAGTGCTGTACAGAAACCCAGCCTAAAACCCCAAACAGCAAGCAATGCAGGTGTAGAAGCACGGTGGCTAGGAAAAACTCCCTAGAAAGGCCAAAACCTAGGAAGAAACCTAGAGAGGAACCAGGCTATGTGGGGTGGCCAGTCCTCTTCTGGCTGTGCCGGGGGGAGATTATAACAGAACATGGCCAAGATGTTCAAATGTTCATAAATGACCAGCATGGTCGTATAATAATAAGGCAGAACAGTTGAAACTGGAGCAGCAGCACGGTCAGATGGACTGGGGACAGCAAGGAGTCATCATGTCAGGTAGTCCTGGGGCATGGTCCTAGGGCTCAGGTCCTCCGAGAGAGAGAAGGAGAGAATTAGAGAACGCACACTTAGATTCACACAGGACACCGAATAGGACAGGAGAAGTACTCCAGATATAACAAACTGACCCTAGCCCCCCGACACATAAACTACTGCAGCATAAATACTGGAGGCTGAGACAGGAGGGGTCAGGAGACACTGTGGACCCATCCGAGGACACCCCCGGACAGGGCCAAACAGGAAGGATATAACCCCACCCACTTTCCCAAAGCACAGCCCCCACAACACTAGAGGGATATCTTCAACCACCAACTTACCATCCTGAGACAGGGCCGAGTATAGCCCACAAAGATCTCCGCCATGGCACAACCCAAAGGGGGGGGCCAACCCAGACAGGATGACCACATCAGTGAATCAACCCACTCAGGTGACACACCCCTTCCAGGGATGGCATGAGAGAGCCCCAGTAAGCCAGTGACTCAGCCCCTGTAATAGGGTTAGAGGCAGAGAATCCCAGTGGAAAGAGGGGAACCGGCCAGGCAGAGACAGCAAGGGCGGTTCGTTGCTCCAGAGCTTTTCCGTTCACCTTCCCACTCCTGGGCCAGACTACACTCAATCATATGACCCACTGAAGAGATGAGTCTTCAGTAAAGACTTAAAGGTTGAGACCGAGTTTGCGTCTCTGAAATGGGTAGGCAGACCGTTCCATAAAAATGGAGCTCTATAGGAGAAAGCCCTGCCTCCAGCTGTTTGCTTAGAAATTCTAGGGACAATTAGGAGGCCTGCGTCTTGTGACCGTAACGTACGTGTAGGTATGTACGGCAGGACCAAATCAGAGAGATAGGTAGGAGCAAGCCCATGTAATGCTTTGTAGGTTAGCAGTAAAACCTTGAAATCAGCCCTTGCTTTGACAGGAAGCCAGTGTAGAGAGGCTAGTACTGGAGTAATATGATCAAATTTTTTGGTTCTAGTCAGGATTCTAGCAGCCGTATTTAGCACTAACTGAAGTTTATTTAGTGCTTTATCCGGGTAGCCGGAAAATAGAGCATTGCAGTAGTCTAACCTAGAAGTGACAAAAGCATGGATTAATCTTTCTGCATCATTTTTGGACAGAAAGTTTCTGATTTTTGCAATGTTACGTAGATGGAAAAAAGCTGTCCTCGAAATGGTCTTGATATGTTCTTCAAAAGAGAGATCAGGGTCCAGAGTAACGCCGAGGTCCTTCACAGTTTTATTTTAGACGACTGTACAATCATTAAGATTAATTGTCAGATTCAACAGAAGATCTCTTTGTTTCTTGGGACCTAGAACAAGCATCTCTGTTTTGTCCGAGTTTAATAGTAGAAAGTTTGCAGCCATCCACTTCCTTATGTCTGAAACACATGCTTCTAGCGAGGGCAATTTTGGGGCTTCACCATGTTTCATTGAAATGTACAGCTGTGTGTCATCCGCATAGCAGTGAAAGTTTACATTATGTTTTCGAATAACATCCCCAAGAGGTAAAATATATAGTGAAAACAATAGTGGTCCTAAAACGGAACCTTGAGGAACACCGAAATTTACAGTTGATTTGTCAGAGGACAAACCATTCACAGAGACAAACTGATATCTTTCCGACAGATAAGATCTAAACCAGGCCAGAACATGTCCGTGTAGACCAATTTGGGTTTCCAATCTCTCCAAAAGAATGTGGTGATCGATGGTATCAAAAGCAGCACTAAGGTCTAGGAGCACGAGGACAGATGCAGAGCCTCGGTCTAATGCCATTAAAATGTCATTTACCACCTTCACAAGTGCCGTCTCAGTGCTATGATGGGGTCTAAAACCAGACTGAAGCATTTCGTATACATTGTTTGTCTTCAGGAAGGCAGTGAGTTGCTGCGCAACAGCCTTCTCTAAAATTTTTGAGAGGAATGGAAGATTCGATATAGGCCGATAGTTTTTTATATTTTCTGGGTCAAGGTTTGGCTTTTTCAAGAGAGGCTTTATTACTGCCACTTTTAGTGAGTTTGGTACACATCCAGTGGATAGAGAGCCGTTTATTATGTTCAACATAGGAGGGCCAAGCACAGGAAGCAGCTCTTTCAGTAGTTTAGTTGGAATAGGGTCCAGTATGCAGCTTGAAGGTTTAGAGGCCATTATTATTTTCATCATTGTGTCAAGAGATATAGTACTAAAACACTTGAGCGTCTCTCTTGATCCTAGGTCCTGGCAGAGTTGTGCAGACTCAGGACAACTGAGGTTTGGAGGAATACGCAGGTTTAAAGAGGAGTCCGTAATTTGCTTTCTAATAATCATAATCTTTTCCTCAAAGAAGTTCATGAATTTATCACTGCTAAAGTGAAAGTCATCCTCTCTTGGGGAATGCTGCTTTTTAGTTAGCTTTGCGACAGTATTAAAAAGGAATTTCGGATTGTTCTTATTTTCCTCAATTACTTTAGAAAATTAGGATGATCGAGCAGCAGTAAGGTCTCTACTGTAGTGCACGGTACCGTCCTTCCAAGCTAGTCGGAAGACTTCCAGTTTGGTGTGGCGCCATTTCCGTTCCAATTTTCTGGAAGCTTGCTTCAGAGCTCGGGTATTTTCTGTGTACCAGGGAGCTAGTTTCTTATGAGACATTTTTTTAGTTTTTAGGGGTGCAACTGCATCTAGGGTATTGCGCAAGGTTAAATTGAGATCCTCAGTTAGGTGGTTAAATGATTTTTGTCCTCTGGCGTCCTTGGGTAGGCAGAGGGAGTCTGGAAGGGCATCAAGGAATCTTTGTGTTGTCTGTGAATTTATAGCACGACTTTTGATGTTCCTTGGTTGGGGTCTAAGCAGATTATTTGTTGCAATTGCAAACGTAATAAAATGGTGGTCCGATAGTCCAGGATTATGAGGAAAAACATTAAGATCCACCACATTTATTCCATGGGACAAAACTAGGTCCAGCTTATGACTGTGACAGTGAGTGGGTCCAGAGACATGTTGGACAAAACCCACTGAGTCGATGATGGCTCCGAAAGCCTTTTGGAGTGGGTCTGTGGACTTTTCCATGTGAATATTAAAGTCACCAAAGATTAGAATATTATCTGCTATGACTACAAGGTCCGATAGGAATTCAGGGAACTCAGTGAGAAACGCTGTATATGGCCCAGGAGGCCTGTAAACAGTAGCTATAAAAAGTGATTGAGTAGGCTGCATAGATTTCATGACTAGATGCTCAAAAGACGAAAATGTCATTTTTTTTTTTGTAAATTGAAATTTGCTATCGTAAATGTTAGCAACACCTCCGCCTTTGCGGGATGCATGGGGGATATGGTCACTAGTGTAGCCAGGAGGTGAGGCCTCATTTAAAACAGTAAATTCATCAGGCTTAAGCCATGTTTCAGTCAGGCCAATCACATCAAGATTATGATCAGTGATTAGTTCATTGACTATAATTGCCTTTGAAGTAAGGGATCTAACATTAAGTAGCCCTATTTTGAGATGTGAGGTATCATGATCTCTTTCAGTAATGACAGGAATGGAGGTGGTCTTTATCCTAGTGAGATTGCTAAGGCGAACACCTCCATGTTTAGTTTTGCCCAACCTAGGTCGAGGCACAGACACGGTCTCAATGGTGATAGCTGAGCTGACTACACTGACTGTGCTAATGGCAGACTCCACTATGCTGGCAGGCTGGCTAACAGCCTGCTGCCTGGCCTGCACCCTATTTCATTGTGGAGCTAGAGGAGTTAGAGCCCTGTCTATGTTGGTAGATAAGATGAGAGCACCCCTCCAGCTAGGATGGAGTCCATCACTCCTCTGCAGGTCAGGCTTGGTCCTGTTTGTGGGTGAGTCCCAGAAAGAGGGCCAATTATCTACAAATTCTAACTTTTGGGAGGGGCAGAAAACAGTTTTCAACCAGCGATTGAGTTGTGAGACTCTGCTGTAGAGCTCATCACTCCCCCTAACTGGGAGGGGGCCAGAGACAATTACTCGATGCCGACACATCTTTCTAGCTGATATGCACGCAGAAGCTATGTTGCGCTTGGTGATTTCTGACTGTTTCATCCTAACATCGTTGGTGCCGACGTGGATAACAATATCTCTATACTCTCTACACTCGCCAGTTTTAGCTTTAGCCAGCACCATCTTCAGATTAGCCTTAACATCGGTAGCCCTGCCCCCGGGTAAACAGTGTATGATCGCTGGATGATTCGCTTTAAGTCTGATACTGCGGGTAATGGAGTCGCCAATGACTAGAGTTTTCAATTTGTCAGAGCTAATGGTGGGAAGCTTCGGCGTCTCAGACCCCGTAACGGGAGGAGTAGAGACCAGAGAAGAAGAAATACAGTACACTTGACCCCAAAAAATGTAAACATTCATATAACATGGTTAAAAACCGCAAAGAGAGCTAGTTCCTACATACACTGTACGATTCTTAAACCAGGGTTCTGAAAAATAACGAGAACTGCGTTAACAACTGCACAAACTAACGAACTGAAATGGGATGCACTGTAAACGCAGGTCCAACGAGGACAAAAACGTAGCCTAGCTAGCTAGCATTGATTTGTTTTTGCGGAGACATATTTTATTTGAGTATCTGATGACCTAACTTGGTGAGTGTTGAACATTCTATTTTTGAATTCGGTTGTCATATTGACAGGTTTGATAGCAACACACTATTTAGTTAGCTTCTAGCCGAGTGGTTGCTATTTAGTTAGCTTCTAGCCGAGTGGTTGCTATTTAGTTAGCTTCTAGCCGAGTGGTTGCTATTTAGTTAGCTTCTAGCCGAGTGGTTGCTATTTAGTTAGCTTCTAGCCGAGTGGTTGCTATTTAGTTAGCTTCTAGCCGAGTGGTTGCTATACAACTTTTTATAAATGTTTTACCTTTCTTTAACTAGTCAGTTAAAGAACAAATTCTTATTTACAGCCAAAGCTGGGCCAGTAGTGCACCACCCTATGGAACTCCCAATCACGGCCGGATGTGATACAGCCTGGATTCAAACCAGGGACTGTAGTGACGCCTCTTGCACTGAGATGCAGTGCCTTAGACCGCTGCGCCCCTCGGGAGCCCCTATACATCCATACATCCCATGCAATGTGATCTCGTTGTAATGAACAGCCAGTGTTGACGAGTGTCCTGACGAGAAGGCACACTTTTCTAGCTATGCCAGGCAAAATCTGGACATTATGAGCTCCTCGTTATGGATGTATCCAAAATAATGTCAATAGAAAAGAGCTACTACTACTGTTATTCTGGCTGCAGAGGTCGTGACTGTGTTAGCTAGGGATAAGAACGTTGCCACTGAGCGTGTCAGTAGAACACAAAGAATGAACTACCGGATCACGTCCATAACTATCGAATTAAACTCCCCTCATTATTTTATTTGATATATATTAAAATATCAACACATTTTAATTTTACATTTATACCATTAAATGTGTGGTTTCACATTGTTTTCTTTGGCAACTGTGTTATAAGCGAGATAAACTAACCTTGGAAAAATGAACTGCACAGTGTCTGCCATTATTTCCAAGGTAATGAACCGTCAGCATGTATCCCTTCCGTATCTCAAGCCTGAATTTGCATGCATTTGAAAGTCATTTTTTCAAACGTAAGTGTGTGTGTGTGTGTCTGTGTGTGTGTGTGTGTGTGTGTGACAGGGTAATGTGTGTGTCTGGGTGGTCTGTCGTAGCTGATGACTGTGGAGAGATAGAGATTGGGGAGATTGGTGTCACTAACTGATTGCCCACAGCTGTTCTTGGTTTCTAAAACAATGACAGTAACCCTCAACATAGAGGATAACGTTCAAACTGCATCCCAAAATGGCACCCTTATTCCCTATATAGTGCACTACTTTAGACAAGGGCACATTGGGAATAGGGTGCTATTTGGGAAACACACCTTGGACATCTCAATATATTTAATAGATTGTATAAAAATCCTCTAGTTACTAATCTCAGTCTATTCCCAACTCACTACAGCTCCAGGTCAGTTTCAGTCTCCTCCTGGTGGGTTGATGTTCCATTGTGGGTTGGGTTTGAAGGTGTGATCCTGGTCTCTGATTGGGTTTGAAGGTGTGATCCTGGTCTCTGATTGGGTTTGAAGGTGTGATCCTGGTCTCTGATTGGGATTGAAGGTATGATCCTGGTCTCTGGTTGGGTTTGAAGGTATGATCCTGGTCTCTGATTGGGATTGAAGGTATGATCCTGGTCTCTGATTGGGTTTGAAGGTATGATCCTGGTCTCTGATTGGGTTTGAAGGTATGATCCTGGTCTCTGATTGGGTTTGAAGGTGTGATCCTGGTCTCTGATTGGGTTTGAAGGTGTGATCCTGGTCTCTGATTGGGTTTGAAGGTGTGATCCTGGTCTCTGATTGGGTTTGAAGGTGTGATCCTGGTCTCTGGTTGGGTTTGAAGGTATGATCCTAGTCTCTGGTTGGGTTTGAAGGTATGATCCTGGTCTCTGATTGGGTTTGAAGGTGTGATCCTGGTCTCTGATTGGGTTTGAAGGTGTGATCCTGGTCTCTGATTGGGTTTGAAGGTGTGATCCTGGTCTCTGGTTGGGTTTGAAGGTATGATCCTGGTCTCTCGTTGGATTTGAAAGTGTGATCCTGGTCTCTGGGTTGGGTTTGAAGTGGTATTCCAGTCAGTTTGATCCTGGTCTCTGATTGGGTTTGAAGGTATGATCCTGGTCTCTGGGTAGGGTTTGAAGTGGTATTCCAGTCAGTTTAATCCTGGTCTCTGATTGGTTTGAAGGTATGATCCTGGTCTCTGGGTTGCGTTTGAAGTGGTATTCCAGTAAGTTTGATCCTGGTCTCTGATTGGGTTTGAAGGTATGATCCTGGTCTCTGGGTAGGGTTTGAAGTGGTATTCCAGTCAGTTTGATCCTGGTCTCTGATTGGGTTTGAAGGTATGATCCTGGTCTCTGGGTTGTGTTAGAAGTGGTATTCCAGTCAGTTTGATCCTGGTCTCTGATTGGGTTTGAAGGTATGATCCTGGTCTCTGGGTTGGGTTTGAAGTGGTATTCCAGTCAGTTTGATCCTGGTCTCTGATTGGGTTTGAAGGTATGATCCTAGTCTCTGGGTTGGGTTTGAAGTGGTATTCCAGTCAGTTTGATCCTGGTGTCTGGTTGGGTTTGAAGGTGTGATCCTGCTCTCTGATTGGGTTTGAAGGTGTGATCCTGGTCTCTGATTGGGTTTGAAGGTGTGATCCTGGTCTCTGATTGGGTTTGAAGGTATGATCCTGGTCTCTGATTGGGTTTGAAGGTGTGATCCTGGTCTCTGATTGGGTTTGAAGGTGTGATCCTGGTCTCTGATTGGGTTTGAATGTGTGATCCTGCTCTCTGATTGGGTTTGAAGGTATGATCCTGGTCTCTGATTGGGTTTGAAGGTATGATCCTGCTCTCTGATTGGGTTTGAAGTGGTATTCCCTTTTAAAATATGAATAAAAACTGACATACATTCGCAGTGTTGCAACACACTGAAAAACGTTGAAATTCCATTCTTATGTTTCTTCTGGTAAAACTGAAGACACCTCGGGTACTGTAGTATGATACCTTCTGTCTTGGTTCACTGCGTGTGTGTGTGTGCGTGTGTGTGTGTTGCTGTGTGTGTGTGTGTGTGTGTGTGTGTGTGTTGTTGTTGTGTGTGTGTGTGTGTGTGTGTGTGTGTGTGTGTGTGTGTGTGCGTGTGTGTGTGTTGCCGTGTCTCTGCTTTGATGAGATGTAATGTTTTTATCTGCCCCCCGAATCAAAGGGATCCGTCTCAGAGAGAGAATCTCAAGGAACACGAAAAAGATCCAGCATCAATGTTTGTCAAGATAAACATAAAGCTACGGCTTAATTACCCATCAAACGGGTGTGTGTAAGCAAGAAGATGACAGACGCCAAGAAACGGTCAGAAGATAACAAACCTATTTCAAAAGACTATGACAGTGGTATTCAAACTTTAACAGCAGCGTCATTCTCAAAAACGTTTGTCCATTGTCCCATACGTCTGTACTCTACATAAATGTTGTTGTTTTTGCCGACCCCACTGCAGTTTCCCCGCGACCCACTAGCAGTCGCGACTCCGACTTTGAAAACCGAGTTACTGGTGCTTCCTGCTTTAGTTTTTCTCATAAGCAGGAATCAGGAGGATAGAATTATGGTCAGATTTGCCAGATGGAGGGCGAGGGAGACCTTTGTACACGTCTCTGTTAGTGGAGTAAAGGTGGTCTAGTTCCCTCCCCCCCTCTGTTTGCACATTTAACATGCCGGTAGCTATTAGGTCCAATGGATTTCAGTTTCCCTGCATTAAAGTCTCTGGCCACTAGGAGCGCCACCTCTGGATGAGCGTTTTCCTGTTTGCTTATGGCGTATACATCTCATTGAGTGCGGTCTTAGTGCCAGCATCGGTCTGTGGTGGTAAATAGACAGCTACGGAGAATATAGATGAAAACTCTCTTGGTAGATAGTGTTGTCTATAGCTTATCATGAGATACTCTACCTCAGGTGAGCAAAACCTCAAGACTTCATTAGATATCGTGCACCAGCTGTTGTTTACAAATATACATAGACCACCACCCCTTGTCTTACCAGAGGCTGCTGTTCTATCCTGCCGATACAGTGTAAAACCCACCAGCTGTATGTTATTCATGTCGTCGTTCAGCCACGACTCGGCGAAACATAAGATTTGACAGTTGGTCAAATTGTTGGTAGGATATACATGGTGGTAGTTCATCCACTTTATTATCCAATGATTGTACGTTGGCTAATAGTACTGATGGTAAAGGCAGATTAGCCACTCGTAGCCTGATCCTTACAAAGCAACCCGATCTCCTTCCGCGATATCTCCGTATCTTTCATCTGCGAATGACGGGGATGAGGGCCTTGTTGGGTGTCCCTCTCATCTGACTGAAAAACAATTATTTGTCCAGTTTCGAGGTGAGTAGTCACTGTTCTGATGTCTAGAAGCTCTTTTCGGTCATAAGAGACGGTAGCAGCAACATTATTTACAAAATAAGTTATAAACAAATGCGAAAAAACAAACAAAATAGCATGGTTGGTTAGGAGCCCATAAAACGGTAGCCATCCCCTCCGGCGCCATCTCATGATACAGAGGTTTCCTCTACTGCTGTAAACAGGAAAAAGAAGAAAATAAGAATAATACTATCATTTGTTTTGGTTCATTTCTACAATTCTGTTCTACATGTCAATGTACAACCTATTCTTCAAAACTCATCAAGAAAAACAGAATAATAATTTCTCTCTCATTAGCTAGGTTTTCCATCCTATGGGTGACAGATTTTCATGCCACTACTAAAAATCTGCAGAAAAACTATTTCCACACCAGAAATGTGTTTCAATCAAATGGACCTGCTGTGAGTGATGATGTGATAACACCTGTCAACATGTTAAGAAACATGTGATAACATCTGTGAACATGTAAAGCAGCATGTTATAACATCTGACAACATGTTTAGCAACATGTGAAAACATCTATAAATATGTAAAGCAGCATGTTATAACATCTGTAAACATGTAAAGCAACACGTGAAAACATTTGTCTCTATGTAAAGAAACAGTTAATGCCATCTATAAACATGTAAAGCAACATGTGACAACATCTGACAACATGTTAAGCAACATGTGACAACATCTGACAACATGTTAAGCAACATGTGATAACATCTGACAACATGTAAAACAACATGTGACAACATCTGACAACATGTTAAGCAACATGTGATAACATCTATAAACATGTTAAGCAACATGTGACAACATCTGACAACATGTTAAGCAACATGTGACAACATGTAAAGCAACATGTGATAACATCTGACAACATGTTAAGCAAAATGTGATAACATCTGACAACATGTAAAGCAACATGTGACAACATCTGACAACATGTTAAGCAACATGTGATAACATCTATAAACATGTTAAACAACATGTGACAACATCTGACAACATGTTAAGCAACATGTGACAACATGTAAAGCAACATGTGATAACATCTGACAACATGTTAAGCAACATGTGACAACATCTGACAACATGTTAAGCAACATGTGATAACATCTGACAACATGTTAAGCAACATGTGACAACATCTGACAACATGTTAAGCAACATGTGACAACATCTGACAACATGTTAAGTAACATGTGACAACATGTGACAACATGTTAAGCAACATGTGACAACATCTGACAACATGTAAAGCAACATGTGACAACATCTGACAACATGTTAAGCAACATGTGACAACATCTGACAGCATGTTAAGCAACATGTGATAACATCTGACAACATGTAAAGCAACATGTGACAACATCTGACAACATGTTAAGCAACATGTGACAACATCTGACAACATGTTAAGTAACATGTGACAACATGTGACAACATGTTAAGCAACATGTGACAACATCTGACAACATGTAAAGCAACATGTGACAACATCTGACAACATGTTAAGCAACATGTGACAACATCTGACAGCATGTTAAGCAACATGTGATAACATCTGACAACATGTAAAGCAACATGTGACAACATGTAAAGCAACATGTAATAACATCTGACAACATGTAAAGCAACATGTGACAACATGTAAAGCAGCATGTAATAACATCTGACAACATGTAAAGCAACATGTGACAACATGTAAAGCAACATATAATAACATCTGACAACATGTTAAGCAACCTGTGATAACATTTGACAACATGTTAAGCAACCTGTGATAACATTTGACAACATGTAAAGCAACATGTGACAACATGTAAAGCAACATGTAATAACATCTGACAACATGTTAAGCAACCTGTGATAACATCTGACAACATGTAAAGCAACATCTGACAACATGTAAAGCAACATGTGATAGAACCTGTCAACATGTGAAGCAACATGAGACAACATGTAAAGCAACCTGTGATAACATCTGACAACATGTTAAGCAACCTGTGATAACATGTGACAACATGTAAAGCAACATGTGATAGAACCTGTCAACATGTGAAGCAACATGTGACAACATGTAAAGCAAACTGTGATAACATCTGACAACATGTTAAGCAACCTGTGACAACATCTGACAACATGTAAAGCAACATGTGATAGAACCTGTCAACATGTGAAGCAACATGTGACATCATGTAAAGCAACCTGTGATAACATCTGTAAACATGTTTAGCGACATGTGATAACATCTGTAAACATGTTTAGCAACATGTGATAACACCTGTAAACATGTTTAGCAACATGTGATAACATCTGTAAACATGTTTAGCGACATGTGATAACATCTGTAAACATGTTTAGCGACATGTGATAACATCTGTAAACATGTTTAGCAACATGTGATAACATCTGTAAACATGTTTAGCGACGTGATAACATCTGTAAACATGTTTAGCGACATGTGATAACATCTGTAAACATGTTTAGCAACATGTGATAACATCTGTAAACATGTTTAGCGACATGTGATAACATCTGTAAACATGTTTAGCGACATGTGATAACATCTGTAAACATGTTTAGCAACATGTGATAACATCTGTAAACATGTTTAGCAACATGTGATAACATATGTTAAAATGTAAAGCACCATGTGAAAACATTTGAAAACATGTAAAGCAACATTTTATAACATTTGAAAACATGTAAAGCAACGTGAAAAAACGACACATTTGAAACGGTGTTCCAAAAACACGTTTTAACATCTTGTGTTTTTTTCTGTGAGGGCAGTATATTGTTATAAGACTCACAATATTTATTGGGAAGGAGCATCAATCATTGTGGACTTTCACCACCCTGTGAAGTTCATCATAATTGATTTAATCTGAGGTTTAATAGACTAATAAACAGCATCCCGAGTCGTAGTGGGAGGACCACACAACATATCATCACGTGACTCCAAGTTAACTTTTACATTTTATAACATGTTAGTCTTTTAGCAGATGCTCTTATCCAGAGTGACTTACAGTTAGTGCATTCATCTTATTAAGATAGCCGGTAAGTTCACTTTTCCTCAATAAAGAAGTTATCAGCAAAGTCGGAGCTAGAAAGTTCGGGAGGGATCAAGTGAAAGTTTGTTATAGGAGCTTTGAAGAGGTAAGGCTTCATGTGCTTTTGGAAGATGGCCATGGACTCTGCTAACCTAGCTTCAGGGGGGAAAGCTGGCTCCATCATTGGGGTGTCAGGACAGAGGAGAGCTCGGGCTGGGCTGAGCGGTAGCTGCCCTCTGTCAATATGATGGTTATTATATCAATATTTGCGCATACATAAGCTACTTTTCTAAACTCCCCGTCTACCTACTGAGACACTGTTCAATAATAAATGTCTGACCTTATATTTATTTGAATTATTTGTTGTTTTTTTCCTGTCAGAGGATTCTTGAGGTAATATTGCAGAAGGAGCCTGTGAATTAAAAGACAGCCCGTGTTCCAAAGGGCACCCTATTCCCTACATAGTGCACTACTTTTGACCGGGTGCCCATAGTGCACTATGTAAGAAATAAGGGGTCCGTTTGTGACTCAGCTGGTGGGTTGTATCTGAGGTCACTCCATTATCATTGCTAATGCGCTGTGAGATTGGGAGCTAATTGATAATGCATGCTAATTGATATTAGCGCCCCTTCATTGCCGTAACGAAGAAAACATACAGCCCACTAACACAGTAACGCAGCGCTGTGGGCTAAAATGCCTTTAGCGTAATCTTCCTCTCGCTCCACGCTTCGCCTAGTTGATTTGCTGGCCGATTCTTTGCGCTTCACTTCAGGACAATCAAGCATCCTACTCATAAAGACAATTCCTGGAGAGGAAGGATGACAGACAGAGCATGAGGGAGAGAGATAGGAGTCTCTAACCAAGGATGAAAATACCTAATCAGAGGTGTTGTTGTGCTTAAGCATAAGGAGCCAGATAGCGTACTCATAAAGTCTACAGTATTAAGGATGCGTCATACTGTTAGCCAGTTAGCCAGTTAGCATACTCATAAAGTCTACGGTATTAAGGATGGGTTGTAATGCTATACTGTTAGCCAGTTACCTTACTCATAGAGTCTACAGTATTAAGGATGGGTTGTAATGCTATACTCTTAGCCAGTTACCTTACTCATAGAGTCTACAGTATTAAGGATGGGTTGTAATGCTATACTGTTAGCCAGTCACCTTACTCATAGAGTCTACAGTATTAAGGATGGGTTGTAATGCTATACTGTTAGCCAGTCACCTTACTCATAGAGTCTACAGTATTAAGGATGGGTTGTAATGCTATACTGTTAGCCAGTTACCTTACTCATAGAGTCTACAGTATTAAGGATGGGTTGTAATGCTATACTGTTAGCCAGTCACCTTACTCATAGAGTCTACAGTATTAAGGATGGGTTGTAATGCTATACTGTTAGCCAGTTACCTTACTCATAGAGTCTACAGTATTAAGGATGGGTTGTAATGCTATACTGTTAGCCAGTTACCTTACTCATAGAGTCTACAGTATTAAGGATGGGTTGTAATGCAATACTGTTAGCCAGTTACCTTACTCATAGAGTCTACAGTATTAAGGATGGGTTGTAATGCAATACTGTTAGCCAGTTACCTTACTCATAGAGTCTACAGTATTAAGGATGGGTTGTAATGCAATACTGTTAGCCAGTTACCTTACTCATAGAGTCTACAGTATTAAGGATGGGTTGTAATGCTATACTGTTAGCCAGTTACCTTACTCATAGAGTCTACAGTATTAAGGATGGGTTGTAATGCAATACTGTTAGCCAGTTACCTTACTCATAGAGTCTACAGTATTAAGGATGGGTTGTAATGCAATACTGTTAGCCAGTTAGCATACTCATAGAGTCTACAGTATTAAGGATGGGTTGTAATGCTATACTGTTAGCCAGTTACCTTACTCATAGAGTCTACAGTATTAAGGATGGGTTGTAATGCTATACTGTTAGCCAGTTACCTTACTCATAGAGTCTACAGTATTAAGGATGGGTTGTAATGCAATACTGTTAGCCAGTTAGCATACTCATAGAGTCTACAGTATTAAGGATGGGTTGTAATGCAATACTGTTAGCCAGTTAGCCAGTTACCTTACTCATAAAGTCTACGGTATTAAGAATGGGTTGTAATGCTATACTCTTAGCCAGTTACCTTACTCATAGAGTCTACAGTATTAAGGATGGGTTGTAATGCTATACTGTTAGCCAGTCACCTTACTCATAGAGTCTACAGTATTAAGGATGGGTTGTAATGCTATACTGTTAGCCAGTCACCTTACTCATAGAGTCTACAGTATTAAGGATGGGTTGTAATGCTATACTGTTAGCCAGTTACCTTACTCATAGAGTCTACAGTATTAAGGATGGGTTGTAATGCTATACTGTTAGCCAGTCACCTTACTCATAGAGTCTACAGTATTAAGGATGGGTTGTAATGCTATACTGTTAGCCAGTTACCTTACTCATAGAGTCTACAGTATTAAGGATGGGTTGTAATGCTATACTGTTAGCCAGTTACCTTACTCATAGAGTCTACAGTATTAAGGATGGGTTGTAATGCTATACTGTTAGCCAGTTACCTTACTCATAGAGTCTACAGTATTAAGGATGGGTTGTAATGCAATACTGTTAGCCAGTTACCTTACTCATAGAGTCTACAGTATTAAGGATGGGTTGTAATGCAATACTGTTAGCCAGTTACCTTACTCATAGAGTCTACAGTATTAAGGATGGGTTGTAATGCAATACTGTTAGCCAGTTACCTTACTCATAGAGTCTACAGTATTAAGGATGGGTTGTAATGCTATACTGTTAGCCAGTTACCTTACTCATAGAGTCTACAGTATTAAGGATGGGTTGTAATGCAATACTGTTAGCCAGTTACCTTACTCATAGAGTCTACAGTATTAAGGATGGGTTGTAATGCAATACTGTTAGCCAGTTAGCATACTCATAGAGTCTACAGTATTAAGGATGGGTTGTAATGCTATACTGTTAGCCAGTTACCTTACTCATAGAGTCTACAGTATTAAGGATGGGTTGTAATGCTATACTGTTAGCCAGTTACCTTACTCATAGAGTCTACAGTATTAAGGATGGGTTGTAATGCAATACTGTTAGCCAGTTAGCATACTCATAGAGTCTACAGTATTAAGGATGGGTTGTAATGCAATACTGTTAGCCAGTTAGCGTACTCATAAAGTCTACAGTATTAAGGATGGGTTGTAATGCTATACTGTTAGCCAGTTAGCGTACTCATAAAGTCTACGGTATTAAGGATGGGTTGTAATGCAATACTGTTAGCCAGTTAGCGTACTCATAAAGTCTACAGTATTAAGGATGGGTTGTAAATGCTATACTGTTAGCCAGTTAGCATACTCATAGAGTCTACAGTATTAAGGATGGGTTGTAAATGCTATGGTTTTAGCCAACTATCAGTGAAGAGCGTTATTCAGTTTGCAGTGGTAACACAACAACATATAACCAGGGAGAAACCCATTTAAATGTCTAGTTTTGTTTTACATTTGTCAATTTATGTGAATTCAACATGAAATCAACACAAATGTAAAACATGTCATTGGATTTAGAGGCAGTAGAGGGAATGATGAGGTGGTGTCTGTTAGTGTCCTGTCTGTTGTTGGTGATGAGGTGGAGGTTGGAGGCAGTGTCCTGTCTGTTGTTAGTGATGAGGTGGAGGTCAGAGACAGTGTCCTGTCTGTTGTTAGTGATGAGGTGGAGGTTAGAGGCAGTGTCCTGTCTGTTGTTAGTGATGAGGTGGAGGTTAGAGGCAGTGTCCTGTCTGTTGTTAGTGATGAGGTGGAGGTTAGAGGCAGTGTCCTGTCTGTTGTTAGTGATGAGGTGGAGGTTAGAGGCAGTGTCCTGTCTGTTGTTAGTGATGAGGTGGAGGTTAGAGGCAGTGTCCTGTCTGTTGTTAGTGATGAGGTGGAGGTTAGATGCAGTGTCCTGTCTGTTGTTAGTGATGAGGTGGAGGTTAGAGGCAGTGTCCTGTCTTGTTAGTGATGAGGTGGAGGTTAGAGGCAGTGTCCTGTCTGTTGTTAGTGATGAGGTGAAGGTCAGAGACAGTGTCCTGTCTGTTGTTAGTGATGAGGTGGAGGTTAGAGGCAGTGTCCTGTCTGTTGTTAGTGATGAGGTGGAGGTTAGAGGCAGTGTCCTGTCTGTTGTTAGTGATGAGGTGGAGGTTAGAGGCAGTGTCCTGTCTGTTGTTAGTGATGAGGTGGAGGTTAGAGGCAGTGTCCTGTCTGTTGTTAGTGATGAGGTGGAGGTTAGAGGCAGTGCCCTGTCTGTTGTTAGTGATGAGGTGGAGGTTAGAGGCAGTGTCCTGTCTGTTGTTAGTGATGAGGTGGAGGTTAGAGGCAGTGTCCTGTCTGTTGTTAGTGATGAGGTGGAGGTTAGAGGCAGTGCCCTGTCTGTTGTAGTGATGAGGTGGAGGTTAGAGGCAGTGTCCTGTCTGTTGTTAGTGATGAGGTGGAGGTTAGAGGCAGTGTCCTGTCTGTTGTTAGTGATGAGGTGGAGGTTAGAGGCAGTGTCCTGTCTGTTGTTAGTGATGAGGTGGAGGTTAGAGGCAGTGTCCTGTCTGTTGTTAGTGATGAGGTGGAGGTTAGAGGCAGTGCCCTGTCTGTTGTTAGTGATGAGGTGGAGGTTAGAGACAGTGTCCTGTCTGTTGTTAGTGATGAGGTGGAGGTTAGAGACAGTGTCCTGTCTGTTGTTAGTGATGAGGTGGAGGTTAGAGGCGGTGCCCTGTCTGTTGTTAGTGATGAGGTGGAGGTTAGAGGCAGTGCCCTGTCTGTTGTTAGTGATGAGGTGGAGGTTAGAGGCAGTGTCCTGTCTGTTGTTAGTGATGAGGTGGAGGTTAGAGGCAGTGCCCTGTCTGTTGTTAGTGATGAGGCGGAGGTTAGAGACAGTGTCCTGTCTTTTGTTAGTGATGAGGTGGAGGTTAGAGACAGTGTCCTGTCTGTTGTTAGTGATGAGGTGGAGGTTAGAGGCAGTGCCCTGTCTGTTGTTAGTGATGAGGTGGAGGTTAGAGGCAGTGTCCTGTCTGTTGTTAGTGATGAGGTGGCGGTTAGAGGCAGTGCCCTGTCTGTTGTTAGTGATGAGGTGGCGGTTAGAGGCAGTGCCCTGTCTGTTGTTAGTGATGAGGTGGAGGTTAGAGGCAGTGCCCTGTCTGTTGTTAGTGATGAGGTGGCGGTTAGAGGCAGTGCCCTGTCTGTTGTTAGTGATGAGGTGGAGGTTAGAGGCAGTGCCCTGTCTGTTGTTAGTGATGAGGTGGAGGTTAGAGGCAGTGCCCTGTCTGTTGTTAGTGATGAGGTGGAGGTTAGAGGCAGTGCCCTGTCTGTTGTTAGTGATGAGGTGGAGGTTAGAGGCAGTGCCCTGTCTGTTGTTAGTGATGAGGTGGAGGTTAGAGGCAGTGCCCTGTCTGTTGTTAGTGATGAGCTTGGGTCTTAGAAAGTGCCCCCGTTTCCCCTTCTGTCCCCCTTCTGCCCCCCTTCTGTCCCCCTTCTGCCCCCCTTCCGTCCCCCTTCTGCCCCCCTTCCGTCCCCCTTCTGCCCCCCTTCCGTCCCTCTTCTGCCCCCCTTCTCTCCCCCTTCTGTCCCCCTTCTCTCCCCCTTCTGTCCCCTTCTCTCCCCCTTCTGTCCCCCTTCTCTCCCCCTTCTGTCCCCCTTCTCTCCCCCTTCTGTCCCCCTTCTCTCCCCCTTCTGTCCCCCTTCTGTCCCCTTCTCTCCCCCTTCTGTCCCCCTTCTCTCCCCCTTCTGTCCCCGTTCTGTCCCCCTTCTCTCCCCCTTCTGTCCCCCTTCTCTCCCCCTTCTGTCCCCCTTCTGTCCCCCTTCTCTCCCCCTTCTGTCCCCCTTCTGTCCCCCTTCTCTCCCCCTTCTGTCCCCCTTCTCCCCCCCTTCTCTCCCCCTTCTGTCCCCCTTCTGTCCCCCTTCTGTCCCCCTTCTGTCCCCCTTCTGTCCCCCTTCTCTCCCCCTTCTCTCCCCCTTCTCTCCCCCTTCTGTCCCCCTTCTGTCCCCCTTCTCTCCCCCTTCTGTCCCCCTTCTCTCCCCCTTCTGTCCCCCTTCTGTCCCCCTTCTCTCCCCCTTCTGTCCCCCTTCTGTCCCCCTTCTGTCCCCCTTCTCTCCCCCTTCTCTCCCCCTTCTGTCCCCCTGGGGTAAATCCCAGCAGGCTGTCTCCAATCAAAACACATAAACAACACATGTCCTCCCTTCCCCCCCTGCCTCCTTATCCTACAGGCAGGGGTGAGGGGGAGCTGGCTGGCTGATTGGCTGGCTGGCTGGTGAATGAAAAACACATCTGAACCTCAAACACAGCAGACCCAGGAGACAGAGGTTATCAGCCAGGTGGTGCATGTGTGTGTGTGTGTGTGTGTGTGTGTGTACCAGCCATTAGCCTCCCACACCAGCTGCTGCTGAGTCCCCTAACAGACAGAGCAGCACTACTGGGGAGAGGGATCAATGTAACAGACAGAGCAGCACCACTGGGGAGAGGGATCAATGTAACAGACAGAGCAGCACCACTGGGGAGAGGGATCAATGTAACAGACAGAGCAGCACCACTAGGGAGAGGGATCAATGTAACAGACAGACCAGCACCACTAGGGAGAGGGATCAATGTAACAGACAGAGCAGCACCACCAGGGAGAGGGATCAATGTAACAGACAGACAGACCAGCACCACTATGGAGAGGGATCAATGTAACAGACAGAGCAGCACCACTAGGGAGAGGGATCAATGTAACAGACAGAGCAGCACCACTGGGGAGAGGGATCAATGTAACAGACAGAGCAGCACCACTAGGGAGAGGGATCAATGTAACAGACAGAGCAGCACCACTGGGGAGAGGGATCAATGTAACAGACAGAGCAGCACCACTAGGGAGAGGGATCAATGTAACAGACAGACCAGCACCACTAGGGAGAGGGATCAATGTAACAGACAGACCAGCACCACTAGGGAGAGGGATCAATGTAACAGACAGACCAGCACCACTAGGGAGAGGGATCAATGTAACAGACAGACCAGCACCACTAGGGAGAGGGATCAATGTAACAGACAGACCAGCACCACTAGGGAGAGGGATCAATGTAACAGACAGACCAGCACCACTAGGGAGAGGGATCAATGTAACAGACAGACCAGCACCACTAAGGAGAGGGATCAATGTAACAGACAGACCAGCACCACTAGGGAGAGGGATCAATGTAACAGACAGAGCAGCACCACTAGGGAGAGGGATCAATGTAACAGACAGAGCAGCACCACTAGGGAGAGGGATCAATGTAACAGACATAGCAGCACCACCAGGGAGAGGGATCAATGTAACAGACAGACAGACCAGCACCACTATGGAGAGGGATCGGTCAACAAAACCCACAACCCTGGGAGAGATGCCCCTGGGTGAAAACGATGTCTAGGCAAAACAGGTAGAGAATGAGGACAAGTCTGGAAGAGTCAAGGGGACATGGGAGGTGGAGACGAGAAGAGAAGGAGATGAGGGGAATGGACGGGAGGAGACTAGGAGAGAGGAACAGGATGGAAATGCTTCCACAATTATCTCAGTATGAAGGGTTTTAGGATGTTGAGAGAGAGAGAGAGAGAGAGAGAGAGAGAGAGAGAGAGAGAGAGATAGAGAGACAGAGAGAGAGAGACAGAGAGACAGAGAGACAGAGAGACAGAGAGACAGAGACGTTCAGTCGGGGAGGTCAGTTTACAGACCAGTAAGTGTTAGTTGGGATAACTGCTTCTGAGTGAGTCACACATCACACCAAGGCCTTTACATGGAACTGACTCAGGAGAGGCTACATCCCAAACTGCATCCTATTTCTCCATAGGGTTCAGGTAAAAAGTAGTGCACTATGTAGGTAATAGGGTGCCATTTGGATACAAGTCAGAAACATTGACTGTGATAGACATTGACAACGGTCTAGTGGTTATAACTACTGCCTTCTCTATATCATCTCAATACTGTACATCAAAGTATTTAGGTGAAAACCAACCTGGTCAATTCAGTGGACCGGGATTGTACACAAACGCTTTGCCAACGTTGTCTTCAACAGTGTGTAGGAAGGTAAACCCTGTCTGCTCTGAGCATTATGGGGCTGTACCAAGAGGCACCATTGAAGAAATTAATTCACCATCCACCAATAACAACAACACTGTAGTGACACATTATAAAATAAAAAATCATGAAGTGTTGAAGACTACATTACATTAAGGGAGTTTGTTCTGAGTACATTACATTAAGGGAGTTTGTTCTGAGTACATTACATTAAGGGAGTTTGTTCTGAGTACATTACATTAAGGGAGTTTGTTCTGAGTACATTACATTAAGGGAGTTTGTTCTGAGTACATTACATTAAGGGAGTTTGTTCTGAGTACATTACATTAAGGGAGTTTGTTCTGAGTACATTACATTAAGGGAGTTTGTTCTGAGTACATTACATTAAGGGAGTTTGTTCTGAGTACATTACATTAAGGGAGTTTGTTCTGAGTACATTGTATTAAGGGAGTTGGTCCTGAGTACTTTGTAATAAGGGAGTTGGTTCTGAGTACATTGTAATAAGGGAGTTTGTTCTGAGTACATTACATTAAGGGAGTTGGTCCTGAGTACATTACATTAAGGGAGTTGGTTCTGAGTACATTACATTAAGGGAGTTTGTTCTGAGTACATTACATTAAGGGAGTTTGTTCTGAGTACATTACATTAAGGGAGTTTGTTCTGAGTACATTACATTAAGGGAGTTTGTTCTGAGTACATTACATTAAGGGAGTTTGTTCTGAGTACATTACATTAAGGGAGTTGGTCCTGAGTACTTTGTATTAAGGGAGTTGGTCCTGAGTACTTTGTATTAAGGGAGTTGGTCCTGAGTACATTGTATTAAGGGAGTTGGTTCTGAGTACATTGTAATAAGGGAGTTGGTTCTGAGTACATTGTATTAAGGGAGTTGGTTCTGAGTACATTACAAGGCTAGGTGGGACACTAGCGCCCCATCTCGACAACGTCCAGTGAAATTGCAGAGCTCGATATTCTAAATACAACATTTAGTAATATTAAACATTCATGAAAATACAAGTGTCATACATCAATTAAAAGCTTAACTTCTTGTTAATCCAGCCACTTTTTCAAATTTCAAAAAAGGCTTTACAACGAAAGCATACCATGCGATTATCTGAGGACAGCGCCCGCCAACATTTTTCAAACCAGCAGAGGCATCACAAAAGTCAGAAATAGCGATAAAATGAATCAATTACCTTTGAAGATTACCTTTGAAACTTCCTCTGTTTGCAATCCCAAGGGTCCCAGCTACACAAAAAAATGGTTGTTTTGTTTGAATTTCCCATAGAGAAGCATTTCAATGTGTGGAGACCTCAACAAAAAAAGATTCTGGATGGATTCTCCTCGGGTTTTCCCCTGCCATATCAGTTATGTTATACTCACAGACATTATTTTAACCGTTTTAGAAATTTCAGAGTGTTCCCTATACAATACTACCAATTATATGCATATCCTAGCTTCTGGGCCTGAGTAACAGGTAGTTTACGTTGGGCATGTTAGTAATCCGAACTTCCGAATACTGCCCCCTAGCCCTAAGGCTGGTTGGTTTTGAGTACATTGTATTAATGGAGTTGGTTCTGAGTATGTTGTATTAAGAGAGTTGGTTCTGAGTACATTGTATTAAGGGAGTTTGTTCTGAGTACTTCCCCCCTGCTGACTGCTCCTCCCTTCCCCCCAGCTGACTCCTCCTCCCTTCCCCCAACTGACTCCTCCTCTCTTCCCCCCAGCTGACTCCTCCTCTCTTCCCCCCAGCTAACTCCTCCTCCCTTCCCCCCAGCTGACTCCTCCTTCCTTCCCCCAGCTGACTCCTCCTTCCTTCCCCCAGCTGACTCCTCCTCCCTTCCCCCAGCTGACTCCTCCTTCCTTCCCCCAGCTGACTCCTCCTCCCTTCCCCCAGCTGACTCCTCCTCCCATCCCCCAGCTGACTCCTCCTCCCATCCCCCAGCTGACTCCTCCTCCCATCCCCCAGCTGACTCCTCCTCCCATCCCCCAGCTGACTCCTCCTCCCATCCCCCAGCTGACTCCTCCTCCCTTCCCCCAGCTGACTCCTCCTCCCTTCCCCCAGCTGACTCCTCCTCTCTTCCCCCAGCTGACTCCTCCTCCCATCCCCCAGCTGACTCCTCCTCCCATCCCCCAGCTGACTCCTCCTCCCTTCCCCCAGCTGACTCCTCCTCCCTTCCCCCAGCTGACTCCTCCTTCCTTCCCCCAGCTGACTCCTCCTTCCTTCCCCCAGCTGACTCCTCCTTCCTTCCCCCAGCTGACTCCTCCTCCCTTCCCCCCAGCTAACTCCTCCTCCCTTCCCCCCAGCTGACTCCTCCTTCCTTCCCCCAGCTGACTCCTGCTTCCTTCCTCCAGCTGACTCCTCCTCCCATCCCCCAGCTGACTCCTCCTTCCTTCCCCCAGCTGACTCCTCCTCCCATCCCCCAGCTGACTCCTCCTTCCTTCCCCCAGCTGACTCCTCCTCCCTTCCCCCCAGCTGACTCCTCCTCCCATCCCCCAGCTGACTCCTCCTCCCTTCCCCCAGCTGACTCCTCCTCCCATCCCCCAGCTGACTCCTCCTCCCATCCCCCAGCTGACTCCTCCTCCCTTCCCCCAGCTGACTCCTCCTCCCATCCCCCAGCTGACTCCTCCTCCCTTCCCCCAGCTGACTCCTCCTTCCTTCCCTTCTTGTTGCCTAATAATATTTATCTCATAAAGAAGGGGTTTATTCATGGTCAAACACATTCTATCATGTTTATTGTTTTCCATCGATCCAATTTGAGTTATTAATTTATTATTATTATTTATTAATGCTTCCGAAGGAGAGGAGAGAGAGAATTTGACCTTTCGGGATTGAACTGAACAATACTGTCAAATGAATAGAAATTAGAATTAAGCTATTAGTACAAGGAGACCTTGATCCTTCTAGACCTGTTTCTGGCCTGCCTGTAACAGAAATAGACAAGGTGTCTGATTGAGCCTAATTAAAAATGATGAAGCAGCTACTTACTCTGGTCAATGAGCATTGATTGAGAGGAATGTTGATGTGGAGAGGAGCGTGGCCTCGGGCTGGGGATGGGCTGGGGCTGGGGATGGGATGGGCTGGGGATGGGCTGGGGATGGGCTGGGGATGGGCTGGGGCTGGGGATGGGATGGGCTGGGGATGGGCTGGGGATGGGCTGGGGCTGGGGATGAGCTGGGGCCGGGGATGGGATGGGCTGGGCTGGGAGTGGAGATGGGATGGGCTGGGGCCGGGGATGGGCTGGGGCTGGGGCTGGGGTGGGCTGGGGCTGGGGCTGGGCTGGGGATGGGATGGGCTGGGGATGGGGATGGGGCTGGGGCTGGGGATGGGATGGGCTGGGGATGGGCTGGGGATGGGCTGGGGCTGGGGATGGGATGGGCTGGAGATGGGCTGGGGATGGGCTGGGGATGGGCTGGGGATGGTCTGGGGATGGGCTGGGGCTGGGCTGGGGCTGGGGATGGGATGGGATGGGCTGGGGATGGGCTGGGGCTGGGGATGGGCTGGGCTGGGGATGGGATGGGCTGGGCTGGGAGTGGGGATGGGCTGGGCTGGGGCTGGGCTGGGCTGGGACTGGGGATGGGGATGGGCTGGGGCTGGGGCTGGGGCTGGGGCTGGGGATGGGCTGGGCTGGGAGTGGGGATGGGATTGGGGTTGGGCTGTGAGTGGGGATGGGGATGGGGTTGGGCTGGGATGGGGCTGGGCTGGGCCGGGGCTGGGCTGGGCTGGGAGTGGGGATGGGGCTGGGGCTGGGGCTGGGGTTGGGCTGGGATGGGGCTGGGCTGGGGCTGGGCTGGGCTGGGGCTGAGCTGGGCTGGGATGGGCTGGGGCTGGGATGGGTTGGGCTGGGCTGGGGATGGGGCTGGGCTGGGATGGGCTGGGCTGGGGATGGGGCTGGGCTGGGATGGGATGGGCTTTTGTTTCATCACAAAACCGGAGAGCAACCTCTGTCCAGTGACGTCCACAAAGCATATTGTATGTAACAAACAGATACATGACCTACAGCACGGTCAATCAAGTTAATGTTTCCCACATTTTCGGACCACTAAACAACTATTGATTTAGAACGACTGAGAGTTACCACAAGTCACAGAGAAAACAGGAGCTGCCTCCACTATTCCAGCACCATTTCAACAACAGGAGCTGCCTCCACTATTCCAGCACCATTTCCACAACAGGATCTGCCTCCACTATTCCAGCACCATTTCAACAACAGGAGCTGCCTCCACTATTCCAGCACCATTTCAACAACAGGAGCTGCCTCCACTATTCCAGCACCATTTCAACAACAGGAGCTGCCTCCACTGTTCCAGCACCATTTCAACAACAGGAGGTGCCTCCACTATTCCAGCACCATTTCAACAACAGGAGGTGCCTCCACTATTCCAGCACCATTTCAACAACAGGAGCTGCCTCCACTATTCCATCACCATGTCAACAACAGGAGCTGCCTCCACTATTCCAGCACCATTTCCACAACAGGATCTGCCTCCACTATTCCAGCACCATTTCAACAACAGGAGCTGCCTCCACTATTCCAGCACCATTTCAACAACAGGAGCTGCCTCCACTATTCCAGCACCATTTCAACAACAGGAGCTGCCTCCACTGTTCCAGCACCATTTCAACAACAGGAGGTGCCTCCACTATTCCAGCACCATTTCAACAACAGGAGGTGCCTCCACTATTCCAGCACCATTTCAACAACAGGAGCTGCCTCCACTATTCCATCACCATGTCAACAACAGGAGCTGCCTCCACTATTCCATCACCATGTCAACAACAGGAGCTGCCTCCACTATTCCAGCACCATGTCAACAACAGGAGCTGCCTCCACTATTCCATCACCATGTCAACAACAGGAGCTGCCTCCACTATTCCATCACCATGTCAACAACAGGAGCTGCCTCCACTATTCCATCACCATGTCAACAACAGGAGCTGCCTCCACTATTCCAGCACCATTTCAACAACAGGAGCTGCCTCCACTATTCCAGCACCATTTCAACAACAGGAGCTGCCTCCACTATTCCAGCACCATTTCAACAACAGGAGCTGCCTCCACTGTTCCAGCACCATTTCAACAACAGGAGCTGCCTCCACTCGTCCAGCACCATTTCCACAACAGGAGCTGCCTCCACTATTACAGCACCATTTCAACAACAGTAGCTGCCTCCACTATTCCAGGACCATTTCAACAACAGGAGCTGCCTCCACTATTCCAGCACCATGTCAACAACAGGAGCTGCCTCCACTATTCCAGCACCATTTCAACAACAGGAGCTGCATCCACTATTCCAGCACCATTTCAAACAACAGGAGCTGCCTCCACTATTCCAGCACCATTTCAACAACAGGAGCTGCCTCCACTATTCCAGCACCATGTCAACAACAGGAGCTGCCTCCACTATTCCAGCACCATTTCAACAACAGGAGCTGCCTCCACTATTCCAGCACCATTTCAACAACAGGAGCTGCTTCCACTATTCCAGCACCATGTCAACAACAGGAGCTGCCTCCACTATTCCAGCACCATTTCAACAACAGGAGCTGCCTCCACTATTCCAGCACCATTTCAACAACAGGAGCTGCCTCCACTATTCCAGCACCATTTCAACAACAGGAGCTGCCTCCACTATTCCAGCACCATTTCAACAACAGGAGCTGCCTCCACTATTCCAGCACCATTTCAACAACAGGAGCTGCCTCCACTATTCCAGCACCATTTCAACAACAGGAGCTGCCTCCACTATTCCAGCACCATGTCAACAACAGGAGCTGCCTCCACTATTCCAGCACCATTTCAACAACAGGAGCTGCCTCCACTATTCCAGCACCATTTCAACAACAGGAGCTGCCTCCACTATTCCAGCACCATTTCAACAACAGGAGCTGCCTCCACTGTTCCAGCACCATTTCAACAACAGGAGCTGCCTCCACTCGTCCAGCACCATTTCCACAACAGGAGCTGCCTCCACTATTCCAGCACCATTTCAACAACAGGAGCTGCCTCCACTATTCCAGCACCATTTCAACAACAGGAGCTGCCTCCACTATTCCAGCACCATTTCAACAACAGGAGCTGCCTCCACTATTCCAGCACCATGTCAACAACAGGAGCTGCCTCCACTATTCCAGCACCATTTCAACAACAGGAGCTGCCTCCACTATTCCAGCACCATTTCAACAACAGGAGCTGCTTCCACTATTCCAGCACCATGTCAACAACAGGAGCTGCCTCCACTATTTCAGCACCATTTCAACAACAGGAGCTGCCTCCACTATTCCAGCACCATTTTCACAACAGGAGCTGCCTCCACTACTCCAGCACCATTTCAACAACAGGAGCTGCCTCCACTATTCCAGCACCATTTTCACAACAGGAGCTGCCTCCACTATTCCAGCACCATTTCAACAACAGGAGCTGCCTCCACTATTCCAGCACCATTTCAACAACAGGAGCTGCCTCCACTATTCCAGCACCATGTCAACAACAGGAGCTGCCTCCACTATTCCAGCACCATTTCAACAACAGGAGCTGCCTCCACTATTCCAGCACCATTTCGACAACAGGAGCTGCCTCCACTTTCTAGCACCATTTCAACAACAGGAGCTGCCTCCACTGTTCCAGCACCATTTCAACAACAGGAGCTGCCTCCACTATTCCAGCACCATTTCAACAGCAGGAGCTGCCTCCACTATTCCAGCACCATTTCAACAACAGGAGCTGCCTCCACTATTCCAGCACCATTTCAACAACAGGAGGTGCCTCCACTATTCCAGCACCATTTCAACTTCAACATTTCAACATCATCAAATCACTTCTGCTTAGTCTAATACAGAGACAACTAAAGTCGGACATTTCAGAGTTCTCTAGTTTTGACTAGGCACCTGAATGCGGCATATGTGTGCGAAGAAGAAAATAAACATGTTGACTCAACCTAATTGTAGATGGCTGGCTTCCCTTTTGGGTTGGCCAGGAACATTCACAGTTGAACACACTCAGTTTAGCTCAACTCTGATAGGCTATTATTGTATAATTAAATCAAATTCAAAAGAGGCCAAATGCTCACTGGCTTCATTTGCATTCAGTGCTATGGGAGGCAACAATATCATACTCGTTCAGACCAGACAGCATCAGATAGAAAACCTACACATACAGAGACAGGGGGGGGGGCGCTGTTTCACTGACCAGACAGGATCCGATAGATGACCTACACATACGGAGACAGGGGGGGCGCTGTTTCACTGACCAGACAGGATCCGATAGATGACCTACACATACAGAGACAGGGGGGGGGGCACTGTTTCACTGACCAGACAGGATCCGATAGATGACCTACACATACGGAGACAGGGGGGGCGCTGTTTCACTGACCAGACAGGATCCGATAGATGACCTACACATACAGAGACAGGGGGGGGGCGCTGTTTCACTGACCAGACAGGATCCGATAGATGACCTACACATACAGAGACAGGGGGGGCGCTGTTTCACTGACCAGACAGGATCCGATAGATGACCTACACATACGGAGACAGGGGGGGCGCTGTTTCACTGACCAGACAGGATCCGATAGATGACCTACACATACAGAGACAGGGGGGGCGCTGTTTCACTGACCAGACAGGATCCGATAGATGACCTACACATACAGAGACAGGGGGGGCGCTGTTTCACTGACCAGACAGGATCCGATAGATGACCTACACATACGGAGACAGGGGGGGCGCTGTTTCACTGACCAGACAGGATCCGATAGATGACCTACACATACAGAGACAGGGGGGGCGCTGTTTCACTGACCAGACAGGATCCGATAGATGACCTACACATACAGAGACAGGGGGGGCGCTGTTTCACTGACCAGACAGGATCCGATAGATGACCTACACATACGGAGACAGGGGGGGCGCTGTTTCACTGACCAGACAGGATCCGATAGATGACCTACACATACGGAGACAGGGGGGGCGCTGTTTCACTGACCAGACAGGATCCGATAGATGACCTACACATATGGAGACAGGGGGGGCGCTGTTTCACTGACCAGACAGGATCCGATAGATGACCTACACATACAGAGACAGGGGGGGGCGCTGTTTCACTGACCAGACAGGATCCGATAGATGACCTACACATACAGAGACAGGGGGGGCGCTGTTTCACTGACCAGACAGGATCCGATAGATGACCTACACATACAGAGACAGGAGGGGCGCTGTTTCAAAGTGTGTGTGGACTAGGACCCATGGGGAATAGGGTGGCATGTGTACCAGGACCCATGGGGAATAGGGTGGCATGTGGACCAGGACCCATGGGGAATAGGGTGGCATGTGTACCAGGACCCACGGGGAATAGGGTGGCATGTGGACCAGGACCCATGGGGAATAGGGTGGCATGTGGACCAGGACCTATGGGGAATAGGGTGG
The DNA here is from genome assembly GCF_002021735.2 of Oncorhynchus kisutch. Classification (NCBI taxonomy): domain Eukaryota; kingdom Metazoa; phylum Chordata; class Actinopteri; order Salmoniformes; family Salmonidae; genus Oncorhynchus; species Oncorhynchus kisutch. The sequence continues at coordinate 64,339,726 of NC_034192.2, forward strand.
CATGTGGACCAGGACCCATGGGGAATTGGGTGGCATGTGGTGAGGACCAGGACCCATGGGGAATAGGGTGGCATGTGGACCAGGACCTATGGGGAATAGGGTGGCATGTGGACCAGGACCCATGTGGAATTGGGTGGCATGTGGTGTGGACCAGGACCCATGGGGAATAGGGTGGCATGTGGACCAGGACCCACGGGGAATAGGGTGGCATGTGGTGTGGACCAGGACCCATGGGGAATAGGGTGGCATGTGGTGTGGACCAGGACCCATGGGGAATAGGGTGGCATGTGGACCAGGACCCATGTGGAATTGGGTGGCATGTGGTGTGGACCAGGACCCATGGGGAATAGGGTGGCATGTGGACCAGGACCCATGTGGAATTGGGTGGCATGTGGTGTGGACCAGGACCCATGGGGAATAGGGTGCCGTTTGGTAAACAGCCTCTCTCCTGCAGGATGATTTTACATATTTGCTCACTGGGCAGTCTGCCCCATGCTGAAGAGAGAGGCGAACTGGCTAGTCTGCCCCATGCTGAAGAGAGAGGGGAACTGGGTAGTCTGCCACATGCTGAAGAGAGAGGGGAACTGGCTAGTCTGCCCCATGCTGAAGAGAGAGGGGAACTGGCTAGTCTGCCCCATGCTGAAGAGAGAGGGGAATTGGCTAGTCTGCCCCATGCTGAAGAGAGAGGGGAACTGGCTAGTCTGCCCCATGCTGAAGAGAGAGGGGAACTGGCTAGTCTGCCCCATGCTGAAGAGAGAGGGGAACTGGCTAGTCTGCTCCATGCTGAAGAGAGAGGGGAATTGGCTAGTCTGCCCCATGCTGAAGAGAGAGGGGAACTGGCTAGTCTGCCCCATGCTGAAGAGAGAGGGGAACTGGCTAGTCTGCCCCATGCTGAAGAGAGAGGGGAACTGGCTAGTCTGCCCCATGCTGAAGAGAGAGGGGAACTGGCTAGTCTGCCCCATGCTGAAGAGAGAGGGGAACTGGCTAGTCTGCCCCATGCTGAAGAGAGAAGGGAACTGGCTAGTCTGAGACAGAGACAGAGACAGAGACAGAGAGAGAGACAGAGAGAGAGAGACAGAGACAGAGACAGAGACAGAGAGAGAGACAGAGACAGAGACAGAGACAGAGACAGAGACAGAGACAGAGACAGAGACAGAGAGACAGAGAGACAGAGACAGAGACAGAGACAGAGACAGACACAGAGACAGAGACACAGAGACAGAGACAGAGACAGAGACAGAGACAGAGACAGAGACACAGAGACAGAGACAGAGAGAGAGAGACAGAGAGAGAGAGACAGAGACAGAGACAGAGACAGAGACACAGAGACAGAGACAGAGACAGAGACAGAGACAGAGACAGAGACAGAGACAGAGACAGAGACCAGGCAATTGGAACTGGAATTTGTCAAACAGTTTGATCATGAAGAGAAGTGAGGAAGTGGAGAGCAGAATGAGGAGATTTTAGAGGATTTTTATTTCACCTTTATTTAACCAGGTAAGCTAGTTGAGAACAAGTTCTAATCAAAACAAATCAAATGTATTTATATAGCCCTTCGTACATCAGATGATATCTCAAAGTGCTGTACAGAAACCCAGCCTAAAACCCAAACAGCAAGCAATGCAGGTGTAGAAGCACGGTGGCTAGGAAAAACTCCCTAGAAAGGCCAAAACCTAGGAAGAAACCTAGAGAGGAACCAGGCTATGAGGTGTGGCCAGTCCTCTTCTGGCTGTGCCGGGTGGAGATTATAGCAGAACATGGCCAAGATGTTCAAATGTTCATAAATGACCAGCATGGTCGAATAATAATAAGGCAGAACAGTTGAAACTGGAGCAGCAGCACGGCCAGGTGGACTGGGGACAGCAAGGAGTCATCATGTCAGGTAGTCCTGGTGCATGGTCCTAGGGCTCAGGTCCTCCGAGAGAGAGAAAGAAAGAGAGAAAGAGAGAATTAGACAGAGCACATGTGGGGTGGCCAGTCCTCTTCTGGCTGTGCCGGGTGGAGATTATAACAGAACATGGCCATGATGTTCAAATGTTCATAAATGACCAGCATGGTCGAATAATAATAAGGCAGAACAGTTCAAACTGGAGCAGCAGCACGGCCAGGTGGACTGGGGACAGCAAGGAGTCATCATGTCAGGTAGTCCTGGGGCATGGTCCTAGGGCTCAGGTCCTCTGAGAGAGAGAAAGAAAGAGAGAAAGAGAGAATTAGAGCAAGCACACTTAAATTCACACAGGACACCGAATAGGACAGGAGGAGTACTCCAGATATAACAAACTGACCCTAACCCCCCGACACATAAACTACTGCAGCATAAATACTGGAGGCTGAGACAGGAGGGGTCAGGAGACACTGTGGCCCCATCCGAGGACACCCCCGGACAGGGCCAAACAGGAAGGATATAACCCCACCCACTTTGCCAAAGCACAGCCCCCACACCACTAGAGGGATATCTTCAACCACCAACTTACCATCCTGAGACAAGGCTGAGTATAGCCCACAAAGATCTCCGCCATGGCACAACCCAAGGGGGGGCTCCTGGGCCAGACTACACTCAATCATATGACCCACTGAAGAGATGAGTCTTCAGTAAAGACTTAAAGGTTGAGACTGAGTTTGCGTCTCTGACATGGGTAGGCAGACCATTCCATAAAAATGGAAAGCCCTGTATGAGAAAGCCCTATATGAGAAAGCCCTGTATGGAAAGCCCTATATGAGAAAGCCCTGCCTCCAGCTGTTTGCTTAGAAATTCTAGGGACAATTAGGAGGCCTGCGTCCTGTGACTAGCGTACGTGTAGGTATGTACGGCAGGACCAAATCAGAGAGATCCAAGAAGTTAAGAAAAGCATCATCATCAGAAACTGAAACAGCAACAGTTTCATTAGAAACTATGGGACTCCCAATCACAGGCGGTTGTGATACAGCCTGTATTCGAACCAGGATCTGTAGTGATGCAGGTGGTTAAGAAAAGCATCATCAGAAACAGATTTTACTAAAATATTTATCACCAACGTAACATTTTCTTGGAAACAAAAGTTTTTCTCCGAGCCGTTACAATCATGAAATTAACATATTTCTCAGAAATGATCAATGTTCTCCTTCAGAAATCAAAAAGCGGTCTCCTCCTTCCTTCTTTCCGACCAGTCAGGTTTCCCGTTCGTAATCAAGTGTGGTAGCCATGGAAACAGCTATAACTGAATGTAATGAAGCATGCCACGTCTCATATCAGCTCTGTGTGACTGACCAAACACACACACACACACACACACACACACACACACACACACACACACACACACACACACACACACACACACACACACACACACACACACACACACACACACACACACACACACACACACACACACACACACACACGTACGCACGCACACACACACACCAATCTTGTTTCCTGTTATTACAGCGTTGGTTTGCTGCTGTGGACTCCGGCTTGGTAATGACCTCTTAGAAAAAGTGCACTGATCTGAGAGCGACGTGTCTCAAATGGTACCCCCTCTTTTATATAGTGCACTACTTTTGGCTAGGGCTCTAATCAAAAGTAGTGCACTATATAGGGAATAGGGTGGCATAGGACTCTGGTCTAAAGTAGTGCACTATATAGGGAATAGGGTGGCATAGGACTCTGGTCTAAAGTAGTGCACTATATAGGGAATAGGGTGGCATAGGACTCTGGTCTAAAGTAGTGTACTATATAGGGAATAGGGTTCCATAGGGCTCTGGTCTAAAGTAGTGCACTATATAGGGAATAGGGTGCTACGGCCCATAGGTCTCTGGTCTAAAGTAGTGCACTATATAGGGAATAGGGTGCTACGGCCCATAGGTCTCTGGTCTAAAGTAGTGCACTATATAGGGAATAGGGTGGCATAGGACTCTGGTCTAAAGTAGTGCACTATATAGGGAATAGGGTGGCATAGGATTCTGGTCTAAAGTAGTGCACTATATAGGGAATAGGGTGGCATAGGACTCTGGTCTAAAGTAGTGCACTATATAGGGAATAGGGTGGCATAGGACTCTGGTCTAAAGTAGTGCACTATATAGGGAATAGGGTGGCATAGGACTCTGGTCTAAAGTAGTGCACTATATAGGGAATAGGGTGGCATAGGACTCTGGTCTAAAGTAGTGAACTATATAGGGAATAGGGTGCTACGGCCCATAGGTCTCTGGTCTAAAGTAGTGCACTATATAGGGAATGCCTATTCCCTACAGTCCCCCTAGCAACCCCCCACTCCATTAGATACTAGACAATAACTCAATGCCTACAGTCCCCCTAGCAACCCCCCACTCCATTAGATACTAGACAATAACTCAATGCCTACAGTCCCCCTAGCAACCCCCCACTCCATTAGATACTAGACAATAACTCAATGCCTACAGTCCCCCTAGCAACCCCCCACTCCATTAGATACTAGACAATAACTCAATGCCTACAGTCCCCCTAGCAACCCCCCACTCCATTAGATACTAGACAATAACTCAATGCCTACAGTCCCCCTAGCAACCCCACACTCCATTAGATACTAGACAATAACTCAATGCCTACAGTCCACCTAGCAACCCCCCACTCCATTAGATACTAGACAATAACTCAATGCTTACAGTCCCCCTAGCAACCCCCACTCCATTAGATACTAGACAATAACTCAATGCCTACAGTCCCCCTAGCAACCCCACACTCAATTACATACAAGACAATAACTCAATGCCTACAGTCCCCCTAGCAACCCCACACTCAATTACATACAAGACAATAACTCAATGCTTACAGTCCCCCTAGCAACCCCACACTCCATTAGATACTAGACAATAACTCAATGCCTACAGTCCCCCTAGCAACCCCCCACTCCATTAGATACTAGACAATAACTCAATGCCTACAGTCCACCTAGCAACCCCACACTCAATTACATACAAGACAATAACTCAATGCCTACAGTCCCCCTAGCAACCCACACTCAATTACATACAAGACAATAACTCAATGCTTACAGTCCCCCTAGCAACCCCACACTCCATTAGATACTAGACAATAACTCAATGCCTACAGTCCCCCTAGCAACCCCCCACTCCATTAGATACTAGACAATAACTCAATGCTTACAGTCCTCCTAGCAACCCCCCACTCCATTAGATACTAGACAATAACTCAATGCCTACAGTCCACCTAGCAACCCCACACTCCATTAGATACTAGACAATAACTCAATGCCTACAGTCCCCCTAGCAACCCCCCACTCCATTAGATACTAGACAATAACTCAATGCCTACAGTCCACCTAGCAACCCCACACTCAATTACATACAAGACAATAACTCAATGCTTACAGTCCACCTAGCAACCACCCACTCCATTAGATACTAGACAATAACTCAATGCCTACAGTCCCCCTACCAACCCCCCACTCCATTAGATACTAGACAATAACTCAATGCCTACAGTCCACCTAGCAACCCCACACTCAATTACATACAAGACAATAACTCAATGCTTACAGTCCACCTAGCAACCCCACACTCCATTAGATACTAGACAATAACTCAATGCCTACAGTCCCCCTAGCAACCCCCCACTCCATTAGATACTAGACAATAACTCAATGCTTACAGTCCTCCTAGCAACCCCCCACTCCATTAGATACTAGACAATAACTCAATGCCTACAGTCCACCTAGCAACCCCACACTCCATTAGATACTAGACAATAACTCAATGCCTACAGTCCCCCTAGCAACCCCCCACTCCATTAGATACTAGACAATAACTCAATGCCTACAGTCCACCTAGCAACCCCACACTCAATTACATACAAGACAATAACTCAATGCTTACAGTCCACCTAGCAACCACCCACTCCATTAGATACTAGACAATAACTCAATGCCTACAGTCCCCCTACCAACCCCCCACTCCATTAGATACTAGACAATAACACAATGCCTACAGTCCACCTAGCAACCCCACACTCCATTAGATACTAGACAATAACTCAATGCCTACAGTCCCCCTAGCAACCCCCCACTCCATTAGATACTAGACAATAACTCAATGCCTACAGTCCACCTAGCAACCCCACACTCAATTACATACAAGACAATAACTCAATGCTTACAGTCCACCTAGCAACCACCCACTCCATTAGATACTAGACAATAACTCAATGCTTACAGTCCACCTAGCAACCCCCTACTCCATTAGATACTAGACAATAACTCAATGCCTACAGTCCACCTAGCAACCCCCCACTCCATTAGATACTAGACAATAACTCAATGCTTACAGGCCCCCTAGCAACCCCACACTCAATTACATACAAGACAATAACTCAATGCCTACAGTCCACCTAGCAACCCCCCACTCCATTAGATACTAGACAATAACTCAATGCCTACAGTCCACCTAGCAACCCCACACTCCATTAGATACTAGACAATAACTCAATGCTTACAGTCCACCTAGCAACCCCCCACTCCATTAGATACTAGACAATAACTCAATGCCTACAGTCCTCCTAGCAACCCCCCACTCCATTAGATACTAGACAATAACTCAATGCCTACAGTCCACCTAGCAACCCCACACTCCATTAGATACTAGACAATAACTCAATGCCTACAGTCCCCCTAGCAACCCCCCACTCCATTAGATACTAGACAATAACTCAATGCCTACAGTCCCCCTAGCAACCCCCCACTCCATTAGATACTAGACAATAACTCAATGCCTACAGTCCACCTAGCAACCCCCCACTCCATTAGATACTAGACAATAACTCAATGCCTACAGTCCCCCTACCAACCCCCCACTCCATTAGATACTAGACAATAACTCAATGCCTACAGTCCACCTAGCAACCCCACACTCCATTAGATACTAGACAATAACTCAATGCCTACAGTCCCCCTAGCAACCCCCCACTCCATTAGATACTAGACAATAACTCAATGCCTACAGTCCACCTAGCAACCCCACACTCAATTACATACAAGACAATAACTCAATGCTTACAGTCCACCTAGCAACCACCCACTCCATTAGATACTAGACAATAACTCAATGCTTACAGTCCCCCTAGCAACCCCCCACTCCATTAGATACTAGACAATAACTCAATGCCTACAGTCCACCTAGCAACCCCACACTCAATTACATACAAGACAATAACTCAATGCTTACAGTCCACCTAGCAACCACCCACTCCATTAGATACTAGACAATAACTCAATGCTTACAGTCCACCTAGCAACCCCCCACTCCATTAGATACTAGACAATAACTCAATGCTTACAGTCCACCTAGCAACCCCACACTCAATTACATACAAGACAATAACTCAATGCTTACAGTCCACCTAGCAACCCCACACTCAATTACATACAAGACAATAACTCAATGCTTACAGTCCACCTAGCAACCACCCACTCCATTAGATACTAGACAATAACTCAATGCTTACAGTCCACCTAGCAACCCCCCACTCCATTAGATACTAGACAATAACTCAATGCCTACAGTCCACCTAGCAACCCCCCACTCAATTACATACAAGACAATAACTCAATGCTTACAGTCCACCTAGCAACCACCCACTCCATTAGATACTAGACAATAACTCAATGCTTACAGTCCACCTAGCAACCACCCACTCCATTAGATACTAGACAATAACTCAATGCCTACAGTCCACCTAGCAACCCCACACTCAATTACATACAAGACAATAACTCAATGCCTACAGTCCACCTAGCAACCCCACACTCAATTACATACAAGACAATAACTCACCAGGAATTACCTGCAGCAGTCAAGGTGAAGACTTTGTCATTGTGTGATAGTGATACAAACGTCTCACGTGAAATGTACTAAAATGTCCCTTGATGCTAATGTATCTCTAGTGGTCCCAAACCCTGCAGCCTGAAATCTCTTTTCTTAAGAGGTCAACCACAGCATCAACAATAGGATCTAGGTGGCCAAAATGGCGCTCCAGTCCAGTACACTGTGCACTTCTTAGGGAATACGTAGAACACTATGTAGGGAATCGGTCAGCCATTTTGGACACAACCCTGGGGATGAATAGGCCAGCCATTTTGGACACAACCCTGGGGATGAATAGGTCAGCCATTTTAAACTCAACCCTGGTGATGAATAGGTCAGACATTTTAAACACAACCCTGGTGATGAATAGGTCAGCCATTTTAAACTCATCCCTGGTGATGAATAGGTCAGTCACAACATGAAGATCCAGCAATCAGTTCATCAGAAGTCCTTGTTTGGCCTCATGTGGCCTGATTTAAACTGTAATGTGGTTGAACGTAATGTCCACAGACAGTTTAGTGGTTAATCACACAGAGCAGCAGTCTGCCGTCACTTAATAATACAGACAGGAAGCCAATATGTCAGCGCTGGGTTTCCTAATGTAGAAGATAGATTTGTTGCATGCTAACTATGACATTAGCGCACAAACGGCTGGGTACAGATGGAGTATGGTAAATGCTGTGATATTAGCGCACACACAACTGGGTACGGAGGGAGCATGGTAAATGCTAACTATGATGTTAGCGCTCACATGGCCTGGTAAGGATGGAGCATGCTAATGCTTACTATGATATCAGCGCTCACATGGCTGGGTACGGATGGAAAACATGCTAAATGCTAACTATGATATTAGTGCTTACATGGATGGGTATGGATGAGCATGCTAGATGAGCTAACGTTAATAACAATATGTACAGGCCAGAGAACGATGCACTAATAGGGTGACAAGTGTATTGACACTTCCTGTTCAATATAGTGGTACATGACAAAGAGATGTACGCTTCCTGTTGAATATAGTGGTACATGACAAGGAGATGGAAGCTTCCTGTTGAATATAGTGGTACATGACAAGGAGATGGAAGCTCCCTGTTGAATATAGTGGTACATGACAAGGAGATGTAAGCTTCCTGTTGAATACAGTGGTACATGACAAAGAGATGTAAGCTTCATGTTGAATATAGTGGTACATGACAAGGAGATGTAAGCTTCCTGTTGAATATAGTGGTACATGACAAGGAGATGTAAGCTTCCTGTTGAATATAGTGGTACATGACAAGGAGATGTAAGCTTCCTGTTGAATATAGTGGTACATGACAAGGAGATGTAAGCTTCCTGTTGAATATAGTGGTACATGACAAGGATATGTAAGCTTCCTGTTGAATATAGTGGTACATGGCAAAGATATGTAAGCTTCCTGTTGAATATAGTGCTACATTACAAATATATTTAAGCTTCCTGTTGAATATAGTGGTACATGAAATGAGATCGAAGCTTCCTGTTGAATATAGTGGTACATGACAAGGAAGCCTCCTGTTGAATATAGTGGTACATGACAAATAGATGTAAGCTTCCTGTTGAATATAGTGGTACATGACAGGGGGATGGAAGCCTCTTATTGAATATACGTTTTATAAGCGTACTTGGTAGGTCTGGAAAACAGAGCACTCATGGGAGCATACTTGTTCACTTCCTTTTCCAAAGAGGCTATCCCATAACACCTTGTGACACTGCGAAAGTCAAAAAAGTCCCTGCTTGGGAGAAATTGTTCCAGGGGAATAATGTCTATTTTATTCACCAAATTTCTTTCATATGCTTTTTTAATTCATATGTTGAATCACTGCTGTTTATCAGCCTGCTAGCCAAGCTGTCAGTTAGCATGTCGGATGCAATGGTTAGCTAGCAGCCAATCTCATCCTGGTTATCAGCAGTTTAGGGATGAACAACTAAACAAATTAATAAAAAAATCAGTAATGTAAAGACCCAGACATGTTTTTTAATCCTGAATTGAAGCTTTTGCTAGCCAGCTAATGACAAATGTAGTAAATAATAATAAAAAATAAAAAATAAAAATTCAGGGACAGATGTCAACTGATCATTTCCCATGACATTCATTTTCCATGACATTGGCAGGACAAAACAGTTGTTCCCCGACTGGTTTGGAGGTAAGACATTTAAATAAAATCTGATTTAAAAACATGCAGCTAGCTGTCTTTTGTTCAATCTTGCTAGCCAGACAATTTATTGTGCGTTCTTTCATAATCAATACATGTGTGGTGTCGTGAATATCATTAATGTGTTTGACTGTTATTTTATCAAATAAATTAACTAAGTTTAATTATTACAATGATTAAATGAATCCTGTAACAATGAACTCATCAGTAATCTTGGGGCACCACAGGAAAGGTTATTTAACGAGTTACTATCTCCCGATTAAACTCTAAAGACCAATCTCATTCTGAATGTCCCAAAATTCTTGGATATCTGCACGAATCCTAGCATAAATGATGAATCAGCGATATATAAATTGGCTTAGTTCTTTATTTACTAACTAACTAAATAATCACACAGAAATACATAAACTGACAAGCACACACGGTATAGTTATTAGTTACTAACACAATGCAATGAAAGGTCCCTAGTGGACCAAACCGATATGACGGCTTGTTACACAATGAAAAGAGAGGGGCATGTAAGAAAGATTGGGAGAAGAAGAGACAGATGAATTCAGCTATCGTACATACAGTTGAATAATATGCTCATCGTAAATACGGATATTTAGCACCCTAACAACCACTCATTCGAATTTTAGAAATGCAATGTACATATTTATGATTGTATGTCTTTGTCGTCTCGCTCTGTTGAAATCACTCGATCAGTCTGTGGAGAGTAGTTCAGCAGAAGTCACTGTGTCTATCGTAGCTGTAGCTTTTCTGTCTCGGAGTGTCTGTTAGAATGGATCCTCCAGAAGGTCTACCCTGCATTGTTCAGTGGGCTCTGTTCATGAAAATAGAGGTATCTATAGTGGTGAAAGTAAATTGTTCTTTGTCTTCTCGTCTTCGGTCGAGTTTCCAAGACTCAAGTACTTAAACAGCTGCAGACTGAATGCTCCTGTGTTGTTTTCTTCAAGACTTTCAGAGTTTCTACCCATTTCGTACTTTTCAGCTCACGCTGTCGATCATCCTCTCTATCCACCGGATGTGTACCAAACTCACTAAAAGTGGCAGTAATAAAGCCTCTCTTGAAAAAGCCAAACCTTGATCCAGAAAATATTAAAAACTATCGGCCTATATCGAATCTTCCATTCCTCTCAAAATTTTTAGAAAAGGCTGTTGCGCAGCAACTTACTGCCTTCCTGAAGACAAACAATGTATACGAAATGCTTCAGTCTGGTTTTAGACCCCATCATAGCACTGAGACGGCACTTGTGAAGGTGGTAAATTACATTTTAATGGCATCGGACCGAGGCTCTGCATCTGTCCTCGTGCTCCTAGACCTTAGTGCTGCTTTTGATACCATCGATCACCACATTCTTTTGGAGAGATTGGAAACCCAAATTGGTCTACACGGACAAGTTCTGGCCTGGTTTAGATCTTATCTGTCGGAAAGATATCAGTTTGTCTCTGTGAATGGTTTGTCCTCTGACAAATCAACTGTAAATTTCGGTGTTCCTCAAGGTTCCGTTTTAGGACCACTATTGTTTTCACTATATATTTTACCTCTTGGGGACGTTATTTGAAAACATAATGTTAACTTTCACTGCTATGCGGATGACACACAGCTGTACATTTCAATGAAACATGGTGAAGCCCCAAAATTGCCCTTGCTAGAAGCATGTGTTTCAGACATAAGGAAGTGGATGGCTGCAAACTTTCTACTTTTAAACTCGGACAAAACAGAGATGCTTGTTCTAGGTCCCAAGAAACAAAGAGATCTTCTGTTGAATCTGACAATTAATCTTAATGGTTGTACAGTCGTCTCAAATAAAACTGTGAAGGACCTCGGCATTACTCTGGACCCTGATCTCTCTTTTGAAGAACATATCAAGACCATTTCAAGGACAGCTTTTTTCCATCTACGTAACATTGCAAAAATCAGAAACTTTCTGTCCAAAAATGATGCAGAAAAATTAATCCATGCTTTTGTCACTTCTAGGTTAGACTACTGCAATGCTCTACTTTCCGGCTACCCGGATAAAGCACTAAATAAACTTCAGTTGGTGCTAAATACGGCTGCTAGAATCCTGACTAGAACCAAAAAATTTGATCATGTTACTCCAGTGCTAGCATCTCTACACTGGCTTCCTGTCAAAGCAAGGGCTGATTTCAAGGTTTTACTGCTAACCTACAAAGCATTACATGGGCTTGCTCCTACCTATCTCTCTGATTTGGTCCTGCCGTACATACCTACACGTACGCTACGGTCACAAGACGCAGGCCTCCTAATTGTCCCTAGAATTTCTAAGCAAACAGCTGGAGGCAGGGCTTTCTCCTATAGAGCTCCATTTTTATGGAACGGTCTGCCTACCCATGTCAGAGACGCAAACTCGGTCTCAACCTTTAAGTCTTTACTGAAGACTCATCTCTTCAGTGGGTCATATGATTGAGTGTAGTCTGGCCCAGGAGTGGGAAGGTGAACGGAAAAGCTCTGGAGCAACGAACCGCCCTTGCTGTCTCTGCCTGGCCGGTTCCCCTCTTTCCACTGGGATTCTCTGCCTCTAACCCTATTACAGGGGCTGAGTCACTGGCTTACTGGGGCTCTCTCATGCCGTCCCTGGAAGGGGTGTGTCACCTGAGTGGGTTGATTCACTGATGTGGTCATCCTGTCTGGGTTGGCGCCCCCCCCTTGGGTTGTGCCATGGCGGAGATCTTTGTGGGCTATACTCAGGATGGTAAGTTGGTGGTTGAAGATATCCCTCTAGTGTTGTGGGGGCTGTGCTTTGGGAAAGTGGGTGGGGTTATATCCTTCCTGTTTGGCCCTGTCCGGGGGTGTCCTCGGATGGGTCCACAGTGTCTCCTGACCCCTCCTGTCTCAGCCTCCAGTATTTATGCTGCAGTAGTTTATGTGTCGGGGGGCTAGGGTCAGTTTGTTATATCTGGAGTACTTCTCCTGTCCTATTCGGTTTCCTGTGTGAATCTAAGTGTGCGTTCTCTAATTCTCTCCTTCTCTCTCTCGGAGGACCTGAGCCCTCGGACCATGCCCCAGGACTACCTGACATGATGACTCCTTGCTGTCCCCAGTCCATCTGACCGTGCTGCTGCTCCAGTTTCAACTGTTCTGCCTTATTATTATACGACCATGCTGGTCATTTATGAACATTTGAACATCTTGGCCATGTTCTGTTATAATCTCCCCCCGGCACAGCCAGAAGAGGACTGGCCACCCCACATAGCCTGGTTCCTCTCTAGGTTTCTTCCTAGGTTTTGGCCTTTCTAGGGAGCTTTTCCTAGCCACCGTGCTTCTACACCTGCATTGCTTGCTGTTTGGGGTTTTAGGCTGGGTTTCTGTACAGCACTTTGAGATATCAGCTGATGTACGAAGGGCTATATAAATAAATTTGATTTGATTTGATCCTGGTCTAAGGTAGAGAGTCTAACCATTTTACACGCCCGGCTTACCGTCCGTGTCCTGGTTGCCAGTAGCAACCAATGGTTGATTATTCAGGGTACAGCCAGAACCATTTTACACGCCAGTAGCAACCCGGAAATGTCCTGGTCTGATTTGAGTTTTGTCATGGGTCCTTTTGTACCCTCTGAAAGGGCGGGTCCTTTTATACCCTCTGTAGAAAGGGCGGGTTCTTTTATTCCCTCTGAAAGGGCGGGTCCTTTTATACCCTCTGGAGAAATGGCGGGTCCTTTTATACCCTCTGGAGAAATGGCGGGTCCTTTTATACCCTCTGAAAGGGCGGGTCCTTTTGTACCCTCTGAAAGGGCGGGTCGTTTTATACCCTCTGAAAGGGCGGGTCCTTGACCTTTACCTGTGCTCACGTGTGCAGAACTGTTTACAAAACCATTGCACATCAACAAAGGTACTTGTGGATGTCAGCAACTTGAACCTGCGCTGAACTATGAGCAGCGAGGTTCATTTCTCCCACCCCTTGGCCTTATGTTTCTGCTCTGTTCTCCGTAGGTTGAAGCACATCCCACCCCATCACCTAGACAGATGTAAAGACCATGGGAGCCTCCCACCCATCCAGGAAAATCACAGGAGTTTAGTCAGGAGTTTATTCAGCAGTGTGCAACATCACTATGTTAGAAGCATATTATTCTCTATCATGCAGAATTGTCAGCTCATTGTAACATATGAAGCTCGTTCTAGAATACAGGCGTGGGTGATTTCTGCCTGTACTTCACAGTGTGCAAGCTTCTATTTCTACCTAGTAAAACCACAAAGTTCAACTATTCATGGGCTACAATTTAGACCACAATTAGCTGAAGGAGGTGTTAGTGAAGGGCTGGAACAAAGACCTGTAAACTCCTGTTATACTCCTGTCTAAAAAAAAACTGTCTGTGGCTGTCATGACAATTCATGTACTGATCAAGCTTTAACAATCACCTTTGTGTCCTTCACTTGGGGATGCTACAATGTTTATTCTTTTCTACTGAGCCATTTACTTCATGCTCCTGTTCTTATCTTTTGACATTATTTTTTATTGTTAATGCATTGTCGAGAAGGAACCTGCAAATAAGCATTTCATTGGACTATGTCTATCCTGTACGACTAAGACAACTTGACTTTCTTTTGTAAAATGGACTGTGTTCTAATGGACTGTGTTCTAATGGACTGAGTTCTAATGGACTGTGTTCTAAAGGACTGAGTTCTAATGGACTGTGTTCTAATGAACTGTGTTCTAAAGGACTGTGTTCTAAAGGACTGAGTTCTAAAGGACTGTGTTCTAATGAACTGTGTTCTAAAGGACTGTGTTCTAAAGGACTGTGTTCTAAAGGACTGAGTTCTAATGGACTGAGTTCTAATGGACTGTGTTCTAATGGACTGTGTTCTAAAGGACTGAGTTCTAATGGACTGTGTTCTAGAGGACTGAGTTCTAATGGACTGTGTTCTAATGAACTTTGTTCTAAAGGACTGTGTTCTAAAGGACTGTGTTCTAAAGGACTGAGTTCTAAAGGACTGTGTTCTAATGAACTGTGTTCTAAAGGACTGTGTTCTAAAGGACTGTGTTCTAAAGGACTGTGTTCTAAAGGACTGTGTTCTAAAGGACTGTGTTCTAATGGACTGTGTTCTAATGAACTGTGTTCTAAAGGACTGTGTTCTAAAGGACTGTGTTCTGAATGGACTGAGGTCCAATGGACTGAGTTCCAATGGACTGTCTTCTAATGGACTGTGTTCTAAAGGACTGTGTTCTAATGGACTGTCTTCTAATGGACTACGTTCTAAAGGACTGTGTTCTAATGGACTGAGTTCTAAAGGACTGTGTTCGAAAGGACTGTGTTCTAATGGACTGTGTTCTAATGAACTGTGTTCTAAAGGACTGTGTTCTAAAGGACTGTGTTCTAAATGGACTGAGTTCTAATGGATGTGTTCTAATGGACTGTCTTCTAATGGACTATGTTATAAAGGACTGTGTTCTAATGGACTGATTTCTAAAGGACTGAGTTCTAATGGACTGTGTTCTAATGGACTGAGTTCTAAAGGACTGTGTTTTAATGGACTGAGTTCTAAAGGACTGTTTTCTAATGGACTGTTTTCTAATGGACTGAGTTCTAATGGACTGAGTTCTAATGGACTGAGATCTAATGGACTGAGTTCTAATGGACTGAGATCTAATGGACTGAGTTCTAATGGACTGAGATCTAATGGACTGAGTTCTAATGGACTGAGTTCTAATGGACTGAGATCTAATGGACTGAGTTCTAATGGACTGAGATCTAATGGACTGAGTTCTAATGGACTGAGATCTAATGGACTGAGATCTAATGGACTGAGTTCTAATGGACTGAGTTCTAATGGACTGAGATCTAATGGACTGAGTTCTAATGGACTGAGTTCTAATGGACTGAGTTCTAATGGACTGAGATCTAATGGACTGAGTTCTAATGGACTGAGATCTAATGGACTGAGATCTAATGGATTGTGATCTAATGGACTGAGATCTAATGGATTGTGTTCTAAAGGACTGTGTTCTAAAGGACTGTGTTCTGAATGGACTGAGTTCTAATGGACTGAGATCTAATGGACTGAGTTCTAATGGACTGAGTTCTAATGGATTGTGTTCTAATGGACTGAGATCTAATGGACTGAGTTCTAATGGACTGAGATCTAATGGACTGAGTTCTAATGGACTGAGATCTAATGGACTGAGTTCTAATGGACTGAGATCTAATGGACTGAGATCTAATGGACTGAGTTCTAATGGACTGAGATCTAATGGACTGAGATCTAATGGACTGAGTTCTAATGGACTGAGTTCTAATGGACTGAGATCTAATGGACTGAGTTCTAATGGACTGAGTTCTAATGGACTGAGATCTAATGGACTGAGTTCTAATGGACTGAGATCTAATGGACTGAGTTCTAATGGACTGAGATCTAATGGACTGAGATCTAATGGACTGAGTTCTAATGGACTGAGATCTAATGGACTGAGTTCTAATGGACTGAGTTCTAATGGACTGAGTTCTAATGGACTGAGATCTAATGGACTGAGTTCTAATGGACTGAGATCTAATGGACTGAGTTCTAATGGACTGAGATCTAATGGACTGAGATCTAATGGATTGTGTTCTAAAGGACTGTGTTCTAAAGGACTGTGTTCTGAATGGACTGAGTTCTAATGGACTGAGATTTAATGGACTGAGTTCTAATGGACTTAGTTCTAATGGACTGAGTTCTAATGGACTGAGTTCTAATGGACTGAGTTCTAATGGATTGTGTTCTAATGGACTGAGTTCTAATGGACTGAGATCTAATGGACTGAGTTCTAATGGACTGAGTTCTAATGGATTGTGTTCTAAGGATTCATGCAGGTACAGAAAAAACCTGAAAAACACTAAATAAAAGTGTTGATTTCTCCCCGGGGTTCTGGTTCTGAGGCTTGGTCATCTGGTGGCTCCAGTTCATCTGTCCAATCACCTGCAAGGAGAGAGAAAGGAATAAATAATCGTACAATACTGTATTCATTTAATTTAAATATATATTACTGTTTGATATGCATGCATATAATTAACAAAAACCTTTTTTATAATTGTTCATATTCCATGCACAAGGCAGAGGATGGAGACTTCGTACATGTAGCGTGAATACTTTCCAAGTTACACTATTTTCTTTGTAACATTTTTAATGACATCATAAAATAACAACCAAAAACAACATTAGTGTTCTTTCACCTCTGACCATTCACCATGTTCTACGTTAGAAATATTGTCCCAGTATTCACTTCAGAACGTGTTAGAGTTCCGTCAGGAAAAGTCTTCTTAGAACAAAGTCACATTCCTCCGGTGAATATTGGAGAGGGAGACCTGAATATTCTCTCCTTGATTTACAACTGGGTGTGAGGTGTTAACCGCCCCCCCCCCACCAAAAGGGTGCCATTTGAGTGCACTCTGCAAGGAATAGGGTAGCAGTCAGTGCACTCCACAGGGAATAGGGTGCCATTTCAGTGCACTCTATAGGGAATAGCGTGCCATTTCAACGGACTCTATAGGGAATAGAGTGCCATTTCAGTGCACTACGTTTGACAAAAATGTACCCTAATCCCTGTCTTTCATGAGAAGAGGAGATGCCGCTACAGCGTAGGCGAGTGGAAAGTCTTCCTCTACCCTCAGTTCTACTGGCGAACATGCAAGCACTGGAGAATAAACTGGATGAGATCCATTCAATACTATCCTATCAACGGGACTATCAACGGGACATTAAAAACTGTTTCACAGAGTCGTGGCTGAACAAGGACATTGATAATATACAGTTAGCTGGGTTTTCTGTGCATCGGCAAGAAATTTAAAAGAAAGAACAGCAGACTCCAGATCAGCTGGTGTACGATCTCTAATATTAGGGGAGTCTCAAGGTTTTGCTCGCCTGAGTTAGAGTACGGCATGATGAGCTGTAGATCATACTAAACTCAAGCAAAAAAAGGAAACGTCTTCTCACTGTCAACTGTGTTTATTTTCAGCAAACTTAACATGTGTAAATATTTGTATGAACATAACAAGATTCAACAACTGAGACATAAACTGAACAAGTTGCACAGACATGTGACTAATAGAAATGGAATAATGTGTCCCTGAACAAAGGGGAGGGGGGGGGGATCAAAATCAAAAGTAACAGTCAGTATCTGGTGTGGCCACCAGCTGCATGAAGTACTGCAGTGCATCTCCTCCTCAAGGACTGCACCAGATTTGCCAGTTCTTGCTGTTAGATGTTACCCCACTCTTCCACCAAGGCACCTGCAAGTTCCCTGACATTTCTGGGGGGAATGGCTCTAGCTCTCACCCTCTGATCCAACAGGTCCCAGACGTGCTCAATGGGATTGAGATCCGGGCTCTTCGCTGGCCATGGCAGAACACTGACATTCCTGTCTTGCAGGAAATCACGCACAGAACGAGCAGTATGGCTGCTGGCATTGTCATGCTGGAGGGTAATGTCATGATGAGACTGCGGGAAGGGTAACACATGAGGGAGGAAGATGTCTTCCCTGTAACGAACAGCGCCAAGATTGCCTGCATGACAACAAGCTCAGTCCGATGATGCTGTGACACACCATCCCAGACCATGACAGACCCTCCACCTCCAAATCGATCCCATTCCAGAGAACAGACCTCGGTGTAATACTTATTCCTTTGACCCTAAACGTGAATTCCGACCATCACACCTGGTGAAACAAAACCTTGACTCGTCAGTGAAGAGCACTTTTTGCCAGTCCTGTCTGGTCCAGCGACGGTGGGTTTGTGCCCATAGGCGACGTTGTTGCTGGTGATGTTTGGTGAAGACCTGCCTTACAACAGGCCTACAAGCCCTCAGTCCAGCCTCTCTCAGCCTATTGCAGACAGTCTGGGGCACTGATGGAGGGATTGTGCATTCCTGGTGTAACTCAGGCAGTTGTTGTTGCCATCCTGTACCTGTTCTGCAGGTTCTGATGTACTGATCCTGTGCAGGTGTTGTTACACATGATCTTCCACTGCGAGGACAATCAGCTGTCCATCCTGTCTCCCTGTAGCGCTGTCTTAG
The DNA here is from genome assembly GCF_002021735.2 of Oncorhynchus kisutch. Lineage (NCBI taxonomy): Eukaryota > Metazoa > Chordata > Actinopteri > Salmoniformes > Salmonidae > Oncorhynchus > Oncorhynchus kisutch. The sequence goes on from NC_034192.2 coordinate 64,358,740, forward strand.
GCGTCTCACAGTACGGACTTTGCAATTTATTGCCCTGGCCACATTTACAGTCCTCATGCCTTGTTGCAGCATGCCTAAGGCATGTTCACGCAGATAAGCAGGGACCCTGGGCATCTTTCTTTTTGGTGTTTTTCAGAGTCAGTAGAAAAGCCTCTTTAGTGTCCTAAGTTTTCATAACTGTGAATTGTCTACCATCTGTAAGCTCGTAATGTCTTAACGACTGTTTCACAGGTGCATGTTGTTTATGGGTGATTGAACAAGCCTCCGTTTCACAGGTGCATGTTCATTAATTGTTTATGGGTGATTGAACAAGCATGGGAAACAATGTTAAAACCCTTTACAATAAAGATCTCTGAAGTTATTTGGATGTTTACGAATTATCTTTGAAAGACAGGGTCCTGAAAAAGGGACAGTTTCTTGTTTTGCTGAATTTATTTAGAGAGTTTTCATCAATTTTTTTCGTAGCTGTCTATTTACCGCCACAAACGGATCGTTTTTAGCCCTAAAGGAGACATGGATCACCCCAGACAACACTGCTACTCCAGCTGCTCTTTCTTCATCTGACTATGTTTTCTCTCAAAGTCCGAGAGCATCTGGTGTTCACGATGGTGGTACAGGTCTATTCATTTCAGATTGAGTCTTTTCTCCTACTTTCACCACATCCTCATTTGAATTCCATGTCATCACTATCACTTGTCCACTCAAGCTTAACATTATTTTCATATAATCGCCCACCAGGTGCCCTAGGAGAGTTCCTCAATAAGCTTGACACCTTGATAAGCTAATTTCCTGACAATGGCTCACCGCTTTTCATACTTGGCGACTTCATCCTCTCGACATCTGCCTTTGACCGCTGCTCCCGAGTGGCGCAGCGGTCAGTGCAAGAGGCGACACTGCAGTCCCTGGTTCAAAACCAGGCTGAATTACATCCGGCCGTGATTGGGAGTCCCATATGGCGGCTCACAACTGGCCCAGCATCGTCCTACCCCGGTTTGGCCGGTGCAGGCACAGTGCACGCTAACCAGGTCGCCAGGTGCACGGTGTTTCCTCCGACACCGGCTTCCGGGTTGGATGCGCGCTATGCTAAGAAGCAGTGCGGCTTGGTTGGGTTGTGTATCGGAGCCCATACGTGAGTTGCAGCGATGAGACAAGAGAGTAACTACTAACTATTGGATACCACGAAATTGGGGAGAAAACGGGGTCAAAAATAAATAAATAAATGTGTTCTTAATTAAAACTGACTTGCCTAGTTAAAGGTCAATAAAACTAAAACTCTCTTATTCCCCTACTTGTCTCTGATGACCTCACCCTTTCCCAGTCCCCTCCAACTCACAAGGCAGGCAATACGCTTGACCTCACCCTTTCCCAGTCCCCTCCAACTCACAAGGCAGGCAATACGCTTGACCTCACCCTTTCCCAGTCCCCTCCAACTCACAAGGCAGGCAATACGCTTGACCTCACCCTTTCCCAGTTCCCTCCAACTCACAAGGCAGGCAATACGCTTGACCTCACCCTTTCCCAGTTCCCTCCAACTCACAAGGCAGGCAATACGCTTCACCTCATGTTTACTGCTCGCCTACTAACCTCACTGCAACCGCCCTCCAGGTCTCTGATCACTACATTGTTTCCTTTTCTGTCTCCCTTTCCTTCAACCCTAACCAATCAGCCCCTACCCAGATGGTCATGAGCCGTCTTTCTCCCACTACTCTCTCCTCTTCTATCTTATCATCTCTCCCTTCTGCTAAATATTTCTCCCTGCTGTCTCCCGAGTCTGCCTCTTCGACCCTACTCTCCTCCCTTTCCGCATCCTATGACTCTCACTGTCCTCTCACTGTCCTCTCACCGTCCTCTCACTGTCCTCTCACTGTCCTCTCGCTGTCCTCTCGCTGTCCTCTCGCTGTCCTCTCACCGTCCTCTCACCGTCCTCTCCCTGTCCTCTCACCGTCTTCTTACTGTCCTCTCACCGTCCTCTCACCGTCCTCTCCCCGTCCTCTCACCGTCCTCTCACTGTCCTCTCACTGTCCTCTCACTGTCGTCTCGGCCCTCCCCTCCTGCTCTGTGGCTTAGTTCCACTCCCTCCTCTCTACCTTATATTCCTCTTTCACTGCAGACCTGGAGACCTTCTCCCATTCCTCACTTCCCTCATCAACTCATCCCTGACCACTGGCAGCGTCCCCTCTGACTTCAAAACGGCCGGAGTTCCTCCCCTACTCATGAAACCGGCATTCAACTCCTCTGACGTCAAAAATTACAGACCAGTATCCCTTCATTATTTTCATTCCAACACACTCGAGAGTGCTCTCTCGTTATCTCTCTCAGAAAGATCTTCCTGACCGTAACCAGCCAGGCTTCAAGACGGGTCACTCAACAGGGTCACTCTTCCCTGTGTCACAGAGGCTCTCTGCACTACCAAAGCTGTCTCTCTCCTCTGTTATTATCCTCCTAGATCTACCCGCTGCCTTCAACACCACAAACCATTAGTTCCTCCTCTCTACCCACTCAGGTCTGGTTGTCTCAGGCTCTATTAGTTCCTCCTCTCCACCCGCTCAGGTCTGGTTGTCTCAGGCTATGCACACTCTTGGATTGCGTCCTACCTGGAAGGCCGCTCCTACCAGATGACATGAAGACTTGTGACGTGGAGACGATCTGTGTCTTCACCACGTACTCTCACTACTGGTGTCCCCCAAGGCTCGGTTCTAGGCCCTCTCCTCTTCTCTCTATACACCAAGTAACTCGGCTCCGTCATATCCTCACATGGTCTCTCCTATCACTGCTATGCGGATTACACTCAACTGCTTTTCTCCTTCCCCCCCTTCTGAGATGCATCTCTGAGTGCCTGGCAGATATTTCAGCTTGGATGTCGGCCCACTACCTCAAGCTCGACCTCGACAAGACGGATCTGCTCTTCCTCCCGGGGAAGTCCTGTCCACTCAACAACCTCTCCATCACGGTTGACAACTCCACAATGTCCCCATCTCAGAGTGCAAAGAACCTTGACGTGACCCTGGACAACACCTTGTCGTTCTCTGCAAACATCAAAGCAGTGACCCGCTTCTGCAGGTTCATGCTCTACAATATCTGTAGAGTAAGACACTCCCTCACACAGGAAGTGGCGCCAGTCTTAATCCAGACACTTGTCCTCTCCCGTCTGGAATCACCGCTTTCACCATCAAGCCCCTGCAACTCATCCAGAAGGCAGAAGCCCGCCTGGTTTTCAACCTTCCCAAGTTCTCCCATGTCACCCCGCTCCTCTGCACACTCCTCTGGCTTCCAGTCGAAGCTCACATCCACTACAAGACCATGGTGTTTACCTACAGAACAGAAAGAGGAACTGCCCCTCCCTACCTTCAGGTTATCTACAGAACAGCAAGAGGAACTGGCCCTCCCTACCTTCAGGTTATCTACAGAACAGCAAGAGGAACTGTCCCTCCCTACCTTCAGGTTACCTACAGAACAGCAAGAGGAACTGCCCCTCCCTACCTTCAGGTTATCTACAGAACAGCAAGAGGAACTGCCCCTCCCTACCTTCAGGTTATCTACAGAACAGCAAGAGGAACTGTCCTCCCTACCTTCAGGTTACCTACAGAACAGCAAGAGGAACTGTCCTCCCTACCTTCAGGTTATCTACAGAACAGCAACTGTCCTTCCCTACCTTCAGGTTACCTACAGAACAGCAAGAGGACCTGTCCCTCCCTACCTTCAGGTTATCTACAGAACAGCAAGAGGAACTGCCCCTCCCTACCTTCAGGTTACCTACAGAACAGCAAGAGGGACTGTCCCTCCCTACCTTCAGGTTATCTACAGAACAGCAACTGTCCTTCCCTACCTTCAGGTTACCTACAGAACAGCAAGAGGAACTGTCCCTCCCTACCTTCAGGTTATCTACAGAACAGCAAGAGGAACTGCCCCTCCCTACCTTCAGGTTATCTACAGAATAGCAACTGCCCCTCCCTACCTTCAGGTTATCTACAGAACAGCAAGAGGAACTGCCCCTCCCTAACTTCAGGTTATATACAGAACAGCAACTGCCCCTCCCTACCTTCAAGTTATTGACAGAACAGCAAGAGGAACTGTCCCTCCCTACCTTCAGGTTATCTACAGAACAGCAAGAGAAACTGCCCCTCCCTACCTTCAGGCTATGCCACCTCATGTCTCTTGGCCCTCCCACCCCTACAGGAGGGCTGGTCCCGCTCAGCCAGTCATGTCAGTCTAATCTCTTCTCTGTCCACCCCATTGGTGGAACCAGCTGGTCTTCCTACAGTGCCGTCAGAAAGTATTCAGACCCCTTGACTTATTCCACATTTTGTTACGTAACAGCCTTATTCTGAAATGTATTGAATAATTTTTTCCCCTCATCAATCTATTCACAATACCCCATAATGACGAAGCAAAAAGAAGGTTATAGCATCAGAGCTTTTGAGAAGCCTAGTTACCGTGACTAAACGGTAACGTGGAGCACATCAACACAGTCGTGAAAACAACCAGGCCCTCTATTCCCCCTCAGGAGGCTGAAAAGATTTGTCACGGGTCCCCAGATGCTCAAAAGGTTCTACAGCTGCACCATCGAGAGCATGGTTGCTCTGCATCTGACCGCGATGTGCTATAGAGGGTAGTGCGTACGGCCCAGTACATCACAGGTTGAGCTCCCTGACGTCCAGGACATCAGGCCCTAAAAGTTGTCTTAGACCCCAGCCATCCAAGACACAGACTCTTCTCTCTGCTACAGCATGGGACCAAAAATGCTCCAGTTTAACAGCTTCTACCACCAAGCCATATGACGGCTAGCAGGGCTATTTACAAATGGCTACCAGGACTATTTACAAATGGCTACCAGGACTATTTACAATGGCTACCAGGACTATTTACAAATGGCTACCAGGACTATTTACAAATGGCTACCAGGACTATTTACCAATGGCTACCAGGACTATTTACAAATGGCTACCAGGACTATTTACAAATGGCTACCAGGACTATTTACAAATGGCTACCAGGACTATTTACAAATGGCTACCAGGACTATTTACAAATGGCTACCAGGACTATTACAAATGGCTACCAGGACTATTTACAAATGGCTACCAGGACTATTTACAAATGGCTACCAGACTATTTACAATGGCTACCAGGACTATTTACAAATGGCTACCAAGACTATTTACAAATGGCTACCAGGACTATTTACAAATGGCTACCAGGACTATTTACAAAATGGCTACCAGGACTATTTACAAATGGCTACCAGGACTATTACAAATGGCTACCAGGACTATTTACAAATGGCTACCAGGACTATTTACAAATGGCTACCAGGACTATTTACAAATGGCTACCAGGACTATTTACAAATGGCTACCAGACTATTTACAAATGGCTACCAGGACTATTTACAAATGGCTAACCAGGACTATTTACAAATGGCTACCAGGACTATTTACAAATGGCTACCAGGACTATTTACAAATGGCTACCAGGACTATTTACAAATGGCTACCAGGACTATTTACAAATGGCTACCAGGACTATTTACAATGGCTACCAGGACTATTTACAAATGGCTACCAGGACTATTTACAAATGGCTACCAGGACTATTTACAAATGGCTACCAGGACTATTTACAAATGGCTACCAGGACTATTTACAAATGGCTACCAGACTATTTAACAAATGGCTACCAGGACTATTTACAAATGGCTACCAGGACTATTACAAAGTGCTACCAGGACTATTTGACAAATGGCTACCAGGACTATTTACAAATGGCTACCAGGACTATTTACAATGGCTACCAGACTAGTTACAAATGGCTACCAGGACTAATTTACAAATGGCTACCAGGACTATTTACAAATGGCTACCAGGACTATTTACAAATGGCTACCAGGACATTAAAATGGCTACCAGGACTATTTACAAATGGCTACCAGGACTATTTACAAATGGCTACCAGGACTATTTACAAATGGCTACCAGGACTATTTACAAATGGCTACCAGGACTATTTACAAATGGCTACCAGGACTATTTACAAATGGCTACCAGGACTATTTACAAATGGCTACCAGGACTATTTACAAATGGCTACCAGGACTATTTACAAATGGCTACCAAGACTATTTACAAATGGCTACCAGGACTATTTACAAATGGCTACCAGGACTATTTACAAATGGCTACCAGGACTATTTACAAATGGCTACCAGGACTATTACAAATGGCTACCAGGACTATTTACAAATGGCTACCAGGACTATTTACAAATGGCTACCAGGACTATTTACAAATGGCTACCAGGACTATTTACAAATGGCTACCAGGACTATTTACAAATGGCTACCAGGACTATTTACAATGGCTACCAGGACTATTTACAAATGGCTACCAGGACTATTTACAAATGGCTACCAGGACTATTTACAAATGGCTACCAGGACTATTTACAAATGGCTACCAGGACTATTTACAAATGGCTACCAGGACTATTTAACAAATGGCTACCAGGACTATTTACAAATGGCTACCAGGACTATTTACAAATGGCTACCAGGACTATTTACAAATGGCTACCAGGACTATTTACAAATGGCTACCAGGACTATTTACAAATGGCTACCAGGACTATTTACAAATGGCTACCAGGACTATTTACAAAATGGCGACCAGACTATTTACAAATGGCTACCAGGACTATTTACAAATGGCTACCAGGACTATTTACAAATGGCTACCAGGACTATTACAAAGGCTACCAGGACTATTTACAAATGGCTACCAGGACTATTTACAAATGGCTACCAGGACTATTTACAAATGGCTACCAGGACTATTTACAAATGGCTACCAGGACTATTTACAAATGGGCTACCAGGACTATTTACAAATGGCTACCAGGACTATTTACAAATGGCTACCAGGACTATTTACAAATGGCTACCAGGACTATTTACAAATGGCTACCAAGACTATTTACAAATGGCTCCAGGACTATTTACAAAATGGCTACCAGGACTATTTACAAATGGCTACCAGGACTATTTACAAATGGCTACCAGGACTATTTACAAATGGCTACCAGGACTATTTACAAATGGCTACCAGGACTATTTACAAATGGCTACCAGGACTATTTACAAATGGCTACCAGGACTATTTACAAATGGCTACCAGGACTATTTACAAATGGCTACCAGGACTATTTACAAATGGCTACCAGGACTATTACTAATGGCTACCAGGACTATTACAAATGGCTACCAGGACTATTTACAAATGGCTACCAGGACTATTTACAAATGGCTACCAGGACTATTTACAAATGGCTACCAGGACTATTTACAAATGGCTACCAGGACTATTTACAAATGGCTACCAGGACTATTTACAAATGGCTACCAGGACTATTTACAAATGGCTACCAGGACTATTTACAAATGGCTACCAGGACCTATTTACAATGGCTACCAGAGACTATTTACAAATGGCTACCAGGACTATTTACAAATGGCTACCAGGACTATTTACAATGGCTACCAGGACTATTTACAATGGCTACCAGGACTATTTACAAATGGCTACCAGGACTATTTACAAATGGCTACCAGGACTATTTACAAATGGCTACCAGGACTATTTACAAATGGCTACCAGGACTATTTACAATGGCTACCAAGACATTTACAAATGGCTACCAGGACTATTTACAAATGGCTACCAGACTAGTTACAAATGGCTACCAGACTATTTACAATGGCTACCAGGACTATTTACAAATGGCTACCAGGACTATTTACAAATGGCTACCAGGACTATTTACAAATGGCTACCAGGACTATTTACAAATGGCTACCAGGACTATTTACAAATGGCTACCAGGACTATTTACAAATGGCTACCAGGACCTATTTACAAATGGCTACCAGGACTATTTACAAATGGCTACCAGGACTATTTACAAATGGCTACCAGGATATTTACAAATGGCTACCAGGACTATTTACAATGGCTACCAGGACTATTTACAAATGGCTACCAGGACTATTTACAAAATGGCTACCAGGACTATTTACAAATGGCTACCAGGACTATTTACAAATGGCGACCAGGACTATTTACAAATGCTACCAAGACTATTTACAATGGCTACCAGGACTATTTACAAATGGCTACCAAGACTATTTACAAATGGCTACCAGGACTATTTACAATGGCTACCAGGACTATTGACAAATGGCTACCAAGACTATTTACAAATGGCGACCAAGACTATTTAGCAAATGGCTACCAGGACTATTTACAATGGCTACCCAGGACTATTTACAATGGCTACCAGGACGATTTACAAATGGCTACCAGGACTATTACAAATGCTACCAGGACTATTTACAAATGGCTACCAGGACTATGTACAAATGGCTCCAGGACTATTTACAAATGGCTACCAGGACTATTTACAAATGGCTACCAAGACTATTTACAATGGCTACCAGGACTATTTACAAATGGCACCAGGACTATTTACAAAGTGCTACCAGGACTATTTACGAAATGGCTACCAGGACTATTTACAAAATGGCTACCAGGACGAGTTAACAAAAAATGGCTACCAGGACTATTTACATTTTACAAATGGCTACCAGGACTATTTACAAATGGCTACAGGACATTTACAAATGCTACCAGGACTAATTTACAAATGGCTTACCAGACTATTTACAAATGGCTACCAGACTATTTACAAATGGCTACCAGGACTATTTACAAATGGCTACCAGGACTATTTACAAATGGCTACCAGGACTATTTACAAATGGCTACCAAGAACTATTTACAAAATGGCTACCAGGACTATTTACAAATGGCTACCAGGACTATTAACAAATGGCTACCAGGACTATTTACAAATGGCTACCAGGACTATTTACAAATGGCTACCAGGACTATTTAACAATGGCTACCAGGACTATTTACAAATGGCTACCAGGACTATTTACAAATGGCTACCAGGACTATTTACAAATGGCTACAGGACTATTTAAAATGGCTACCAGGACTATTTACAAATGGCTACCAGGACTATTTACAAGATGGCTACCAGGACTAATTTCACAAATGGCTACCAAGGACTATTTACAAATTGGGCTACCAGGACTAGTTTACAAAGGGCTACCAGGACTATTTACAAATGGCTACCCAGGACTATTTAACAAAATGGCTTACCAAGGACTATTTACAAATGGGGCCCCCCCCTACCAAGGACTACTTACAAATGGCTACCAAGGACTATTTACAAAAATAGGAAATGGCTACCAGGACGATTGTACAAATGGCTACCAGGACTATTACAAATGGCTAACCCAGGACTATTTTACAAATGGCTACCACAGGACTATTTACAAATGGCTACCAGGACTATTTAGCAAATGGCTACCAGGACTATTTACAAATGGCTACCAGGACTATTTACAAATGGCTACCAGGACTATTTACAAATGGCTACCAGGACTATTTACAAATGGGCTACAAGGACTATTTACAAATGGCTACCAAGGACTATTTACAAATGGCTACCAGGACTATTTTACAAATGGCTACAGGACTATTTACAATGGCTACCAGGACTATTTACAAATGGCTACCAGGACTATTTACAAATGGCTACCAGGACTATTTACAAATGGCTACCAGGACTATTTACAAATGGCTACCAGGACTATTTACAATGGCTACCAGGACTATTTAACAAATGGCTACCAGGACTATTTACAAATGGCTACCAGGACTATTTTACAAATGGCTACCAGGGACTATTTACAAATGGCTACCAGGACTAATTTACAAATGGCTACCAAGACTATTTACAAATGGCTACCAAGACTATTTACAAATGGCTACCAGGACTATTTACAAATGGCTACCAGGACTATTTACAAATGGCTACCAGACTATTTACAAATGGCTACCAGGACTATTTACAAATGGCTACCAGGACTATTTACAAATGGCTACCAGGGACTATTTACAAATGGCTACCAGTACTATTTACAAATGGCTACCAGGACTATTTACAAATGGCTACCAGGACTATTTACAAATGGCTACCAGGACTATTTACAAATGGCTACCAGGACTATTTACAATGGCTACCAGGACTATTACAAATGGCTACCAGGACTATTTACAAATGGCTACCAGGACTATTTACAAATGGCTGACCAGGACTATTACAAATGGCTACCAGGACTATTACAAATGGCTACCAGGACTATTTACAAATGGCTACCAGGACTATTAAAGGGCTACCAAGGACTATTTACAAATGGCTACCAGACTATTTACAAATGGCTACCAGGACTATTTACAAATGGCTACCAGGACTATTTACAATGGCTACCAGGACTATTTACAAATGGCTACCAGGACTATTACAAATGGCTACCAGGACTATTACAAATGGCTACCAGGACTATTTACAAAATGGCTACCAGGACTATTTACAAATGGCTACCAGGACTATTTTACAAATGGCTACCAGGACTATTTACAAATGGCTACCAGGACTATTTACAATGGCTACCAAGACTATTACAAATGGCTACCAGGACTATTTACAAATGGCTACCAGGACTATTTACAAATGGCTACCAGGACTATTTACAAATGGCTACCAGGACTATTTACAATGGCTACCAGGACTATTTACAAATGGCTACCAGGACTATTTTACAATGGCTACCAGGACTATTTACAAAGGGCTACCAGGACTATTTACAAATGGCTACCAGGACTATTTACAAATGGCTACCAGGACTATTTACAAAGGCTACCAGTACTATTTACAAATGGCTACCAGGACTATTTACAAATGGCTACCAGGACTTTTACAAATGGCTACCAGGACTATTTACAAATGGCTACCAGGACTATTTACAAATGGCTACAGGACTATTTACAAATGGCTACCAAGACTATTTACAAATGGCTACCAGGACTATTTACAAATGGCTACCAGGACTATTTACAAATGGCTATCCCCACCCCCAGGACTATTTACAAATGGCTACCAGGACTATTTACAAATGGCTACCAGGACTATTTACAAATGGCTACCAGGACTATTTACAAATGGCTACCAGGACTATTTACAAATGGCTACCAGGACTATTTACAAATGGCTACCAAGGACTATTTACAAATGGCTACCAAGACTATTTACAAATGGCTACCAAGACTATTTACAAATGGCTACCAGGACTATTTACAAATGGCTACCAGGACTATTTACAAATGGCTAACCAAGACTATTTACAAATGGCTACCAGGACTATTTACAAATGGCTACCAGGACTATTTACAAATGGCTACCAGGACTATTTACAAATGGCTACCAGGACTATTTACAATGGCTACCAGGACTATTTACACATGGCTACCAGGACTATTTACAAATGGCTACCAGGACTATTTACAAATGGCTACCAGGACTATTTACAAATGGCTACCAGGACTATTTACAAATGGCTACCAGGACTATTTACAAATGGCTACCAGGACTATTTACAAATGGCTACCAGGACTATTTACAAATGGCTACCAGGACTATTTACAAATGGCTACCAGGACTATTTACAAATGGCTACCAGGACTATTTACAAATGGCTACCAGGACTATTTACAAATGGCTACCAGGACTATTTACAAATGGCTACCAGGACTATTTACAAATGGCTACCAGGACTATTTACAAATGGCTACCAGGACTATTTACAAATGGCTACCAGGACTATTTACAAATGGCTACCAGGACTATTTACAAATGGCTACCAGGACTATTTACAAATGGCTACCAGGACTATTTACAAATGGCTACCAGGACTATTTACAAATGGCTACCAGGACTATTTACAAATGGCTACCAGGACTATTTACAAATGGCTACCAGGACTATTTACAAATGGCTACCAGGACTATTTACAAATGGCTACCAGGACTATTTACAAATGGCTACCAGGACTATTTACAAATGGCTACCAGGACTATTTACAAATGGCTACCAGGACTATTTACAAATGGCTACCAGGACTATTTACAAATGGCTACCAGGACTATTTACAAATGGCTACCAGGACTATTTACAAATGGCTACCAAGACTATTTACAAATGGCTACCAGGACTATTTACAAATGGCTACCAGGACTATTTACAAATGGCTACCAGGACTATTTACAAATGGCTACCAGGACTATTTACAAATGGCTACCAGGACTATTTACAAATGGCTACCAGGACTATTTACAAATGGCTACCAGGACTATTTACAAATGGCTACCAGGACTATTTACAAATGGCTACCAGGACTATTTACAAATGGCTACCAGGACTATTTACAAATGGCTACCAGGACTATTTACAAATGGCTACCAGGACTATTTACAAATGGCTACCAGGACTATTACAAAATGGCTACCAGGACTATTTACAAATGGCTACCAGGACTATTTACAAATGGCTACCAGGACTATTTACAAATGGCTACCAGGACTATTTACAAATGGCTACCAGGACTATTACAAATGGCTACCCAAGGACTATTTACAAATGGCTACCAGGACTATTTACAAATGGCTACCAGGACTATTTACAAATGGCTACCAGGACTATTTACAAATGGCTACCAGGACTATTTACAAATGGCTACCAGGACTATTTACAAATGGCTACCAGGACTATTTACAAATGGCTACCAGGACTATTTACAAATGGCTACCAGGACTATTTACAAATGGCTACCAGGACTATTTACAAATGGCTACCAGGACTATTTACAAATGGCTACCAGGACTATTTACAAATGGCTACCAGGACTATTTACAAATGGCTACCAGGACTATTTACAAATGGCTACCAGGACTATTTACAAATGGCTACCAGGACTATTTACAAATGGCTACCAGGACTATTTACAAATGGCTACCAGGACTATTTACAAATGGCTACCAGGACTATTTACAAATGGCTACCAGGACTATTACAAATGGCTACCAGGACTATTTACAAATGGCTACCAGGACTATTTACAAATGGCTACCAGGACTATTTACAAATGGCTACCAAGGACTATTTACAAATGGCTACCAGGACTATTTACAAATGGCTACCAGGACTATTTACAAATGGCTACCAAGACTATTTACAAATGGCTACCAGACTATTTACAAATGGCTACCAGGACTATTTACAAATGGCTACGCCAGGACTATTTACAAATGGCTACCAGGACTATTTACAAAATGGCTACCAGGGGAACCTATTTACAAATGGCTACCAGGACTATTTACAAATGGCTACCAGGGACTATTTACAAATGGCTACCAGGACTATTTACAAATGGCCTACCAGGACTATTTACAATGGCTACCAAGACTATTTACAAATGGCTACCAGGACTATTTACAAATGGCTACCAGGACTATTTACAAATGGCTACCAAGACTATTTACAAATGGCTACCAAGACTATTTACAAATGGCTACCAGGACTATTACAAATGGCTACCAGGACTATTTACAAATGGCTACCAGGACTATTTACAAATGGCTACCAGGACATTTACAAATGGCTACCAGGACTATACGCAGGACTATTTACAAATGGCTACCAGGACTATTAATATTGACCCCGTTATTTAATTATTATGTATTATTATTTTTTACACTGTACAGGCGAAACGGACACACACACACACACACACACACACACACAACACACACACACACACACACACACACACCATATTGATGCCACACACACACACACACACACACCATATTGATGCCACACACACACACACACACACACCATATTGATGCCACACACACACACACACATACACAAACACACGTACCACTGCACATGGACTCAGTAGTGGTATTGTTTTTGTTGTTTTCCTGTATTTTTTTTCCATTTAGTTTATTTAGCAAATGTTTTCTTACTTACTTTCTATACCTCTTAACACTCTGCGTTGTTGGATAAGGGCTCGTGAGTAAGACTTTCATGGTAAACCTGTTTTATTCCAGCATGTGTGACAAATACAATAATAACAAATAACGAATTTCATTTCATTCAGTTGACACAGTGAAAAGAAGGAAGTCTGCGCAGAGTAAAAATACAACCAAAACATGCATCCTGTTTTTGCAACAAGGTACTAAGGTAATACACCAAAAAAGATGTGGCAAAGCCCTTTTTGTCCTGAATACAGAGTGTTCTGAATACAGAGTGTTCTGAATACAGAGTATTCTGAATACAGAGTGTTCTGAATACAGAGTGTTCTGAATACAGAGTGTTCTGAATACAGAGTATTCTGAATACAGAGTGTTCTGAATACAGAGTGTTCTGAATACAGAGTGTTCTGAATACAAAGTGTTCTGAATACAGAGTGTTCTGAATACAGAGTGTTCTGAATACAGAGTATTCTGAATACAGAGTGTTCTGAATACAGAGTGTTCTGAATACAGAGTGTTCTGAATACAGAGTGTTCTGAATACAGAGTGTTCTGAATTCAGAGTGTTCTGAATACAGAGTGTCCTGAATACAGAGTGTTCTGAATACAGTACAGAGTGTTCTGAATACAGAGTGTCCTGAATACAGAGTGTCCTGAATACAGAGTGTTCTGAATACAAAGTGTTCTGAATACAGAGTGTTCTGAATACAGAGTGTTCTGAATACAGAGTATTCTGAATACAGAGTGTTCTGAATACAGAGTGTTCTGAATACAGAGTGTTCTGAATACAGAGTGTTCTGAATTCAGAGTGTTCTGAATACAGAGTGTCCTGAATACAGAGTGTTCTGAATACAGAGTGTTCTGAATACAGAGTGTCCTGAATACAGAGTGTCCTGAATACAGAGTGTTCTGAATACAGAGTGTCCTGAATACAGAGTGTTCTGAATACAGAGTGTTCTGAATACAGAGTGTCCTGAATACAGAGTGATCTGAATACAGAGTGTTCTGAATACAGAGTGTCCTGAATACAGAGTGTTCTGAATACAGAGTGTCCTGAATACAGAGTGTTCTGAATACAGAGTGTCCTGAATACAGAGTGTCCTGAATACAGAGTGTTCTGAATACAGTGTTCTGAATACAGTGTTCTGAATACAGAGTGTCCTGAATACAGAGTGTTCTGAATACAGAGTGTTCTGAATACAGAGTGTCCTGAATACAGAGTGTTCTGAATACAGAGTGTTCTGAATATAGAGTGTCCTGAATACAGAGTGTTCTGAATACAGCGTGTTCTGAATACAGAGTGTTCTGAATACAGAGTGTCCTGAATACAGAGTGTCCTGAATACAGAGTGTTCTGAATACAGAGTGTTCTGAATACAGAGTGTCCTGAATACAGAGTGTTCTGAATACAGAGTGTCCTGAATACAGAGTGTTCTGAATACAGAGTGTTCTGAATACAGAGTGTCCTGAATACAGAGTGTCCTGAATACAGAGTGTTCTGAATACAGAGTGTCCTGAATACAGAGTGTTCTGAATACAGAGTGTTCTGAATACAGAGTGTCCTGAATACAGAGTGTCCTGAATACAGAGTGTTCTGAATACAGAGTGTCCTGAATACAGAGTGTCCTGAATACATAGTGTTCTGAATACAGAGTGTTCTGAATACATAGTGTCCTGAATACAGAGTGTCCTGAATACAGAGTGTCCTGAATACAGAGTGTCCTGAATACAGAGTGTTCTGAATACAGAGTGTCCTGAATACAGAGTGTCCTGAATACAGAGTGTTCTGAATACAGAGTGTCCTGAATACAGAGTGTCCTGAATACAGAGTGTTCTGAATATAGAGTGTCCTGAATACAGAGTGTTCTGAATACAGAGTGTCCTGAATACAGAGTGTCCTGAATACAGAGTGTCCTGAATACAGAGTGTTCTGAATACAGAGTGTTCTGAATACAGAGTGTTCTGAATACAGAGTGTTCTGAATACAGAGTGTTCTGAATACAGAGTGTTCTGAATACAGAGTGTTCTGAATATAGAGTGTCCTGAATACAGAGTGTCCTGAGTACAGAGTGTTCTGAATACAGAGTTTCTGTATGGGGCTTTAAATGTTTAATGTTCTTGAGAGTCTTGAGAGTAATTTTTTAAATTTATTTTTATACTTAAATCGATTTTAAAATCTATGGCTAGACTTGCAGATGGCTGTCTAGTAATGATCAACAATCAACTGGACAGAGCTTGAAGAATTTAAGAAAGTGTCAATATTGTCCAAATATTGTACAATCCAGGTGTGGAAAGCTCTTAGAGACTTACCCAGAAAGACTCAGAGCTGTAATCGCTACCAAAGGTGATTCTAACATCTATTGACTCAGGGGAGTGAATACTTAAGTAAGATATTTGTGTATTTGATGTTCAATCGATTTGCTAAATAAGAAATAAAAAACACTATGTCATTGTGGGTTACTGTCTGTAGATGGGTGAGAAAAATAATCGCTTTAATACATTTTGAATTCAGGCTGTAACAAAACCAAGAGTGGAATAACTCAAAGGATACGTATACTTTCTTCATAAGGCACTGTACCTACATCGCTGCGGGAAGTAGGAGTGCTGCAGATGGTAAACCTGCAGAAGAGGACCCTACAGAGCACCAAGGCCCTCGACGGTGCCAATGTACAGAAGGACTGACAGATGACAACGTCGTGGAGGAGATGACAGACAAAGTTTATATTAAAATACAATTTAATTTAATGAATCATACATAGACAATTTTATAAGGTTAAAAAACACACATCATAATGTACTAATGACAAGTAACTTTGTTAAATTATTATTATTTTTTACATAATCATAAAACAAAAACTGTAACAACGACCGTCTGATAAAAATAAATAAACAAATGAATTAAGAACGATTCCATTATGGCCAAGATGACATGTCAGCCTCAAAATACCCACCCAAACACATTGTTTTTCTGTGGGAATTTTGTGAGGAGAACACCAACTATCTTTCACCATGTCGACTGAAGTGGAAGCATCCAGAAGCAGGAGAACTCAGCTGGAGACGTGAGTTCTTTGAAGCGGTGGATCTGTTGCAATCAGAAAGTGGAGAGACGATTTGATCAAGAAGGGCTAGGGATAAAAGCAAGATAAGAGAAAATCATAATTGACACAGGAAAAGGAAACACAACTCAACAGGATGCACAGGCCTTTGATTCTCTTCCCCACGCAGCTAGACACAGGCCACCTGCTGATCCAACTCGACATGTCGGGAGACATCACAAAGAATACCCCATACAGCACTGTCCCAGAGGTTTCTTCAACTCCGGTCCTACTTCACCCTGAAACTAGAGGTCTCTTCAACTCTGGTCCTTCTTCACCCTGAAACTAGAGGTCTCTTCAACTCCGGTCCAACTACACCCTGAAACTAGAGGTTTCTTCAACTCCGGTCCTACTTCACCCTGAAACTAGAGGTCTCTTCAACTCTGGTCCAACTTCACCCTGAAACTAGAGGTCTCTTCAACTCCGGTCCAACTACACCCTGAAACTAGAGGTTTCTTCAACTCCGGTCCTACTTCACCCTGAAACTAGAGGTCTCTTCAACTCCGGTCCTACTTCACCCTGAAACTAGAGGTCTCTTCAACTCCGGTCCAACTTCACCCTGAAACTAGAGGTCTCTTCAACTCTGGTCCAACTTCACCCTGAAACTAGAGGTCTCTTCAACTCCGGTCCTACTTCACCCTGAAACTAGAGGTTTCTTCAACTCTGCTCCTTCTTCACCATGAAACTAGAGGTCTCTTCAACTCCGGTCCAACTTCACCCTGAAACTAGAGGTCTCTTCAACTCCGGTCCAAGTTCACCCTGAAACTAGAGGTATCTTCAACTCTGGTCCTACTTCACCCTGAAACTAGAGGCATCTTCAACTCTGGTCCTACTTCGCCCTGAAACTAGAGGTATCTTCAACTCTGGTCCTACTTCACCCTGAAACTAGAGGTCTCTTCAACTCCGGTCCTACTTCACCCTGAAACTAGAGGTCTCTTCAACTCCGGTCCAACTTCACCCTGAAACTAGAGGTCTCTTCAACTCTGGTCCAACTTCACCCTGAAACTAGAGGTCTCTTCAACTCCGGTCCTACTTCACCCTGAAACTAGAGGTTTCTTCAACTCTGCTCCTTCTTCACCATGAAACTAGAGGTCTCTTCAACTCCGGTCCAACTTCACCCTGAAACTAGAGGTCTCTTCAACTCCAGTCCTAGTTCACCCTGAAACTAGAGGTATCTTCAACTCTGGTCCTACTTCACCCTGAAACTAGAGGCCTCTTCAACTCTGGTCCTACTTCGCCCTGAAACTAGAGGTATCTTCAACTCTGGTCCTACTTCACCCTGAAACTAGAGGCATCTTCAACTCTGGTCCTACTTCGCCCTGAAACTAGAGGTATCTTCAACTCTGGTCCTACTTCACCCTGAAACTAGAGGTATCTTCAACTCCGGTCCAACTTCACCCTGAAACTAGAGGTCTCTTCAGAGAAGTAGATCTCCTCATCAAACTACCTCTGTCTTCTGATCTCCGTCACATCCTTGGAGAGGACGTTCTCCACCCTTTGCCACCTTCTACTTCCCTAAAACAATGTCCACCTCACAGTCAGCTGTCAGAGATTTCAGCACTGTATAATTATTCCTATAGAAAATGATATATATAAATATATATAAAGGAGGAAATAGCTTAGGACTAGTCGTAGAGAGAGAGGTAGAGGTGTAGAGCGAGAGAGGTAGAGAGAGAGGTAGAGGTGTAGAGCGAGAGAGGTAGAGAGAGGGGGTAGAGAGAGAGGGTAGAGAGGTAGAGGTAGAGAGAGAGATAGAGAGAGAGAGGTAGAGAGAGAGAGGTAGAGAGAGAGAGGTAGAGAGAGAGAGGTAGAGAGAGGGGGTAGAGAGAGAGAGGTAGAGAGAGAGATAGAGAGAGAGAGGTAGAGAGAGAGAGGTAGAGAGAGAGAGGTAGAGAGAGAGAGGTAGAGAGAGAGAGGTAGAGAGAGAGAGGTAGAGAGAGAGAGGTAGAGAGAGGGGGTAGAGAGAGAGAGGTAGAGAGAGAGATAGAGAGAGAGAGGTAGAGAGAGAGAGGTAGAGAGAGAGAGGTAGAGAGAGAGAGGTAGAGGTGTAGAGCGAGAGAGGTAGAGAGAGAGAGGTAGAGAGAGAGGTAGAGAGAGAGGTAGAGAGAGAGATAGAGAGAGAGAGGTAGAAGAGAGAGAGGTAGAGAGAGAGAGGTAGAGAGAGAGAGGTAGAGAGAGGGGGTAGAGAGAGAGAGGTAGAGAGAGAGATAGAGAGAGAGAGGTAGAGAGAGAGAGGTAGAGAGAGAGAGGTAGAGAGAGAGAGGTAGAGAGAGAGGTAGAGGTGTAGAGCGAGAGAGGTAGAGAGAGAGAGGTAGAGAGAGAGGTAGAGAGAGAGAGGTAGAGAGAGAGATAGAGAGAGAGAGGTAGAGAGAGAGAGGTAGAGAGAGAGAGGTAGAGAGAGAGAGGTAGAGGTGTAGAGCGAGAGAGGTAGAGAGAGAGAGGTAGAGAGAGGGGGTAGAGAGGTAGAGGTAGAGAGAGAGATAGAGAGAGAGAGGTAGAGAGAGAGAGGTAGAGAGAGAGGTAGAGAGGTAGAGAGAGAGAGGTAGAGAGAGAAGTAGAGAGAGAGGTAGAGGTGTAGAGCGAGAGAGGTAGAGAGAGAGATAGAGAGAGAGAGGTAGAGAGAGGGGGTAGAGAGAGAGAGGTAGAGAGAGAGATAGAGAGAGAGAGGTAGAGAGAGAGAGGTAGAGAGAGAGAGGTAGAGAGAGAGAGGTAGAGAGAGAGGTAGAGGTGTAGAGCGAGAGAGGTAGAGAGAGAGGTAGAGGAGGGTAGAGAGAGAGGTAGGAAGAGAGGAGAGAGAGAGAGAGGTAGAGAGAGAGAGGTAGAGAGAGAGAGGTAGAGAGAGAGAGAGTAGAGGTGGAGCGAGAGAGGTAGAGAGAGAGAGGTAGAGAGGGGGTAGAGAGGTAGAGGTAGAGAGAGAGATAGAGAGAGAGAGGTAGAGAGAGAGAGGTAGAGAGAGAGGTAGAGAGGTAGAGAGAGAGAGGTAGAGAGAGAGAAGTAGAGAGAGAGAAGTAGAGAGAGAGAAGTAGCGAGATAGAGCGAGAGGGAGGTAGAGAGAGGTAGAGAGAGAGAAAGGTAGAGAGAGAGAAAGGTAGAGAGAGAGAGGTAGAGAGGTGAGAGGTAGAGAGAGAGGTAGAGAGGTAAAAGAGGTAGAGAGGTAGAGAGGGAGAGGTAGAGAGGTAGAGAAAGAGGTGGAGAGGTAGAGAAAGAGGTAGAGAGAGGTAGAGAAAGAGGTAGAGAGAGGTAGGGAGAGGTAGAGAGAGAGGTAGAGCGGTAGAGAGAGAGAGGGAGAGGTAGAGAGGTAGAGAGAGAGGTAGAGAGAGAGGGAGAGAGGTAGAGAAAGAGGTGGAGAGGTAGAGAAAGAGGTGGAGAGGTAGAGAGAGAGGTAGAGAGAGAGGTAGAGAGGTAGAGAGAGGTAGAGAGAGAGGTAGAGAAGTAGAGAGAGAGAGGGAGAGGTAGAGAGGTAGAGAGAGAGGGAGAGGTAGAGAGAGAGAGAGGTAGAGAGGTAAAAGAGGTAGAGAGGGAGAGGTAGAGAGGTAGAGAAAGAGGTGGAGAGGTAGAGAAATAGGAAGAGAGAGAGAGTAGAGAGAGGTAGAGAAAGAGGTAGAGAGGTAGAGAGAGGTAGAGAGAGAGGTAGAGAGAGAGGTGGAGAGGTAGAGAGGTAGATAGGTAAAAGAGGTAGAGAGGTAGAGAGAGAGGTAGAGAAAGAGGTGGAGAGGTAGAGAAAGAGGTAGAGAGAGAGAGGTAGAGAGAGGTAGAGAGCGAGAAAGGTAGAGAGAGAGAGAA